>NW_007577813.1:183983-321486 GCF_000690725.1 Stegastes partitus
ATGTCCTGCTTTTTATGTGTCTCCCATTCAGAGTGTTACAGTGAAGCCAGTGACCATGAAGAGGCTGAAAGCACAGAGATCCCCCCTCCACCGTACTCTGAACAGACTCTGCGGGACTCCGTGGATGCTTCTGGTCCACCTGGTAGCACACATCAGGTCAGTAACATATTTAGAGCAGCCATGACATATTAACCTTTCAAATGTAGTTTCATTCTTCTTCATTTCCTGATTTTTAACTGCAGCATGTTTACACTGCTGACCAGATCATTTCTCGTCAAACATAATAAAACTACGTTACGTGTCAAACAAAACCTGTTGATGTAGTCGTAAATCATTACATGTGACCCTGGTGTGTTTTTCTTTCAGGGCACCCTTCCTCCCCCTTACTCCGCCGCAGTCCCCAGCGAAGCTAACGGTTCGCTCTCCTCACCCGTCAGTACGATGACGTCGCAGAGCTCCGCCTCCTCGCTCGCCAAGCACCGGCAGTCCTGGATGGACCTGGTCTCGCAGGCGTCTCCTCCGGTCGGGGAGACGGCAGTGGTGTGCTCAGCCCAGGTTCACTCACATCAGCCTCCACAAGAGGAGACGGAAGAGGAGACGGTGTTGGAGAGCTTGGCCTCCCAGGACTCCTCAGAGGCAGAGTCAAATGAGGAACACCCTGCAGCGCGGGGGGAGGAACAGAAGGCTGCAGGTGCTCAAAGCGAAGGTGAGTCTTTGTTTTACTCCTTTAATTGGCTGTTTTTTCTATACAAGACTGTCTTATCATTAAATCACTAGATATATTATGTTTTAAGCAAAGTCAGATGGTTCTGTTGTTGACCAAACTTCTTTACGTGAAGTATTTATTTTCTGATGTCTTATTGCTGTTGGTGAAAAACATGCTCGCAGAAAACATCAGCTTTTGTGTTTGAAGGAAGATGTGATTGATGCGTTTGCTGCCACATTTTCATTCTGTTTCTGATTTTAAAATGTATTTTTCTATCACTTTATTGTGTCTTTAAACCTGTGAGTCATTTAAACATGCTGGTACAGTGCTGCCCGTTTATTATCATACCCTCGGTCCAGGATGGACTTATGACGATATCCAGGATATTCCAATAAGTGGGCTGATGATGAATCAAGATTAGCGTATCGAAGTGTAAACGGTGATAGAGCTCTGAGAAAATTATGTCTGTGTGACGAAAAACTTTTTTTTTTTTTTTTTTACGTAAAACCAAAATGGAAATGTTTTCACAAGATCACAGGGACGGTTTCTTTGAAGATCAGGAAATGTTTATTCAAACGGAGCTTTACGGTTTTGCTTCAGTGAAAGTTCCCCTTCATCGGTACGAAAAGCCACCCCATCGATAAAAGTTATTTCCTTTAATCAGTGGGTATACAGAGGATTAACTTATCATGATTAACTAGCTGAGCAGTTCAGTAATGACTGACAACACGCTCCGCAACAATGCGGTTCTCTTTGATGTGCCCTAATTAATGTCAGACAGCATGTGAATAACTCAGTGAAGCAGAGCTCAGGTGAGCAGGTCATTGAAAAACAAACAATCACATTGCCTTCCACGGCCCACCAGGTGTGATAATCTGCCGCACATGACCGACACTCGGCCAGTGAGCCGTAACGATCCACCGAGCATGACTTTAAATATGCAAAAGTTCTTCCTGGAATCAATTTCGGGGAATTCCGTTATGTGAAGTTGGTGAATTCCGACAAAAAACGGGATTATGACATTATTCTATGACAATAAACGGGCTGTTTTACTGAAGGTTATATAGGAAATGATTCGGGTTTATGATTGTAAACAGGATATTCTATAAAGCAGTAAGACATTAAGTGGGCAGCAGTGTACCAGTATAGTTTTCTTTCTCTGACTTTCATCCCCCTACAGTAGACAGTTAGTCATTGTAATCACTGTGTTGTGTGTGGTGATGATACAATATACTGCAACCTTATTTTGTTGCAGGCGATCATGGGAACGGCTCAGATGAGATGGAGAAGCTGTATATTCATCTAAAAGAGGCCAGCCTGTCGCCGATAGGAGATCGCAAACCATCCACAAGGAGGGAGTTCAGGGCCTCCTTCATAAAACGCTGTAAAAACCAGACTGTCAATGATAAACTGCACCTCATCAGGACACTCAACAGCACCTTAAAGGTACAATTCCTGTCCGTCTGTCTCGATCCTGATCTGACTCTGTATTAGACAGCTTCAGTACTTGTTTTAAAGCATTCTGAGGATTTCTTAGTTTGTAATTTGCAAAATAGTGCAGAGCTGTATGCCTTCATTTAATCCTCTGCTTTCTTTTGCTCTCTCCTTTTCTGGTGCAGTCAAAAGAGGCAGACCTGCAGACGTTAGAGCAGCTGCTGTCAGACCCCGAGCTTACTTCAGACAAGTTCAGAGCGTGGAAAGAGGCAAATGCGCCCTTGGTGCAGGAGATCTGCGTCCAACACGACCAGCAGGTGGCGTCGGAGGCCACAAAGGCTGCAGCATCAGTCGTTGCTGCTCCTGTGGTGGAGACCAGCTTATAAAGACTTTACACGACTGTTTTTTACTGTATTTGGACTTGGAGGACTACACACACACACACACACACACACACACACACACACACACACACACACACNCACACACACACACACACACACACACACACACACACACACACACACACTGCTGTCGGTCATTCAGTCAAGACCTGTGTTCCATAGAAGTGGATATTTAAGTGCTATTCAACAAGTAACTGGATCAATGAAGAGTGTTTGTAGTTTCTACATGGACATGGAGACGTTATGTGATAAGCAGCTCACATTCAAATGTGAAATGTGTCTTAGTGTTATGTTCACAGTTTCATTTGTAGGATTAGCAATTTTACAGCTGTTTTTTTAAATGTAATTCTATGAACCTGTTCGTAAACTTACTTTGAATGATGGTTTACGTTGAAACAATAGAGCCGTTCTCTGCATGGAAACACTTGTTTTTATGGTATGTTTTATCTACTTTGAATTCATCTGTAATGAACAAGTTTCTGTTTTGTTTTTAAACCGTTTCTAGTCAATTATTGGTGCCATGCACCATCAGTGCCTGTTACGTATGTTTTACAGCGACTGTCGTGAGCAGTTTGTGTTTCATTCGCCCTAGAAATTCTATCACCGTGCTTACCTGTAAGACTTTCCAGACTGAACACTAGGGCCTGCACTAACAGAACAAATGTTGGTCGCAAATCATGAGAATTTCAGATTTTTCAGAGTCAAACAGATCCTTGTTACTGTAATGTACTTTAAAGCCGAGATATGTGTTAACCTGATGTTTTAGTGGAAAAGACAAACTTTAAAATGAAGAACCTACTTAAATCCAACCTAAATGCAAAAAAAAAAACACCTGTGTACTTTTTCACCACAAACATTGACAATAAGAGACAATTTAATTTGTATTTTATTTGAAATGTAATAAAGACCCAATTATTGATATTAACAGTGTATTGAGTAGAAGGTGTAGCTGTATTAATTTGCATTTAAACACAGGATGCATGATGGATGATTCTCAGGACAAACTTCCCAGGACCGCACAAGCAAATGTAAATACCCGGTAGACACTGGAGGCCTCCAGATAAAGGATGTCTGACTTTGATGTCATCCAGACATCAGGCATTACGTGACTGCAAAGCAACAGGTTTAGGAATCTCAGGCCAAACAGGGGCCTTGGACATCATGACAGGACCTGCTGGTAGGGATCCAATTAAACTCCAGACACAATGATGCATTTTCTTTGTCATCTGTTTGCGCCTGTAAGATATTAACTCGATGTAAATAACTGTACATGAATGCGTGATGTTAAATCTCTTTGTTTTTCCGTTCTGGTATGAATGTCGGTGTGCTTGTTGTTTGTATACAGAGAAATAAAGTATTGTCACGACATTTGTTTTGGATTCTTGTCATCAATGTGACCACAGATGATGGTGTCTGATAATGTACAGTACCTGCCATGTGATGTTCCAAACAGTTGGTACAAAAAAGGAGGAGCGTTTGGTACAACTTGTAATGTCGCAAAGCTGCCGCTAGGAGTCGCCGGTCTCTCTGCAGATTCCCCATTGAGGTTATGCGCCATATTGGCAGTCTCCTCCATCTCGCCAAACGTCGGGCATGCATGTTTTTAACCGGTTAAAGAGGAGACATCTGTAAATATTTACAGTGACCTGCGAGCCGAAATACAACACTATGGAGGCCGTCAAAGCATTTAACAATGAGGTTTGTTGGAAACACTTGCAGAAAATTGTGAACATATCGAAGGATATGTTGTCCAATTCACATTTGCTGTAGCTAGTTGGCTAACGTTAGCATCAAGTAGCAGAAAAAAAGGAGAGGAGTCTCACACAAGGCCGCTGTCGGTGCACAGCGATGTAGCATGAAGTTATTTACTGTCTAATTCATGTTAACTATCCAGGCTGCAGCTGAGAAGAGAATGTGTTGCTTAACATGCGCCGTGTTAGGTTTTAAAGTCGGTGTAGAAATATTTTCCACAGGCTGGTGCTAACGGTTGCTAGCTAGCATCAAGTTAGCAAAACCGCCACAGTTGCGTGATAACTTGGTGAGCTAACTAACCTGATGTGGACGTGGAGAAAACACCCGTTTCTCATTCTCCATAAAATTATTGCCGTGTAATTGTGACTGGATTAGCATTAGCTTGCCAGTGTGTAGGATATAAATGCCGTGAGATAACTGAGCACACTCGGTGGTGCTAGACAAACCCGTTAGCTAGCAGGAGGCTCAATGCTAGTAGCGCAACCGTCGTATGTCTGCATTGACACTAAAGTCTGTGTTTTTGTCGTGGTCGCTGTAAATGCCGGCCTCGCTATCCACTCACAGTTAGTGCCAGTACAAATTAGCCTCTGCAGTCGACAGCAGTTGCATTTCAAATGACTATTCTGAATTATTGATAATGCCACAACAAATGACCTGAGTCAGAGCCAAGCCCACTACATCTCCTCACGGGGAACTTGATTGTCTCTGACCAGTAACAGATGCAAAATGAAGATTTAGCAATCGGTGAACAAAGCTTGCAGAGCAGAGGGGGAGGATGCTTTGGACAGTTATTTGTTTGATGGCTGTGAACGTTTTTACGTCATAGTAGTTACACTGTATCACAAAAAAATCTCTTTTGTCTCCCTTCATCTTGCAGTTGTACTCATTGAATGAGTACAAGCCGCCCATATCCAAGGCCAAGATGACTCAGATCACCAAGTCTGGAATCAAGGCTATAAAAGTAAGTATGTAGAGTTGAAGGATGAGGCAGGCAGGTGATGGATGAACAAAGGGATGGTCATTAAAGGGAACAGTTCCCCAGCTCTAAAGATAAATGCTATATCTATGCATAAACCATCAAGCTATCGGCCTACTTTTTCAAATTAAGATGTATAAACCAATTTATAATTAAGGGAAGAGCAGACAAAACTATTTTTGAATATCAAATCAGAATTGTGGGCCCCAGCACATTAAAAACATGCATGTTTTTAGAGAGATAAAGGGAAAAAAATGACAGTACTTTCAGTCTTAAAATGCATTGCAGTCTGATATTTGATTAATTTATCTGTTCAGTGATCATTTTAAATGTCTAAATGCTGCTCCAAAAGACTGAAATCAGGCTAACATGTCAACAAAAGTAATTTAAAAAAAACCCTGAATGCATTTGTAGACTCTGTGGGCTTGTTAAACACACAGTGGTACTGAAATCACCATGCTGGGCCTTTGTGCCCTGGTACTTTTTACAAGGTGCTGTTCGCTTTCCTGTGCCAATGACTGGATCTGTTACTAAGTCATGGCACGTCATATAAACTTATCTGCACTGTTTTACAACGTGTAAAAAAATGTTTTTTAAAGACATTTAAAATATCCAGTTATTATATGACCGAGTGGCTTCTGATAAGGTTTTACTCTCAGTAGTATCTGGGAAACTTGATGTACCTGCAGTTAGTAAAGTCAAACCACGTGTTGCTCACATAATATATGATTTCTGCAAAGCCTTAAGGGTACAACTTAAGTCACACCAGCATGTAGTTGGCTCATAAGTTAGGCAGACGACGAGACAGCATCCTGATTAAGGCTCCAGGCTAACCTTTCCACTAGTAGTGCTGGTGCTACCAACTTTGTCGGTCGGTTGCACCAGCACATGATTTAGCTGACCTCCGACTGCGGTGTCCACGTAATAAACGTCAATACTGCAGTCAATCCTGTTTATTCTTTTACTGGAAGCAAAACATTGTAATCACTGTTTATGTTTGTTTATTTTTTTTAGCTCTAGAACTGCATCAGCCTTTGTGATTGATTGTAGTGAGCTACTTTTTTTCTTCTTTACTGACTTGTAATCTGTCTACCTGCACCTGTACTCTTATCATCAGGTGTGTCTGAGCCAGACTTCTCCCTCCTTATTTTGTGTGTTTTTTAAATAATCAGCTGTAGATTTTTAATTGTTATTGGAGCACGGTAACAGCTGAGTAGATTGTTTCAAGAATCAGGCAGGCAGGGACTGATTGAAAGAAGAAAAAGGACTACTTTCAACCACAGTCGCTAACTCAGTAGCTACCCGTGGCAGTTAAAGGTGCACCAAATCAGCCTAATAATCGTTATGTGCGATCACGTAAAATTTCAACTCGTGCACACTCAAGAAAGTGCACCACAGTGGTTGGAGCCCTGTGATGCATACGATCCGTTATGTGTTTGATAATTCTGAATTTCCTTATGGGACACACATACTGTGCTGCAGCATGCACAGTTCCTGTCTGATTTTCCCATACAACAGGAATGACCTAGTTAATGTTGCTTGCCTTGATTAGTTTGGGGTGGAGATAGGAGGTAGAGAACCGCAGTTGGGTGGAGATCCTGTGGGACACTATATTAACTATGTCGTGGCTAAGAGCAAAAAATCTACGGCGCTCGACAGGCTGCGTTGCAATCAAGTCAGACTCTCATGTATTGGTTTTAGCAGTTTTCTAGTTGTTTGTTTTAGTGTATTAAAGTAATTGTATATTATCCAGTTACTTGTTGACTATATGTAAAGTATCTACCAACACAATGTACTATACACTGATTATGTAAAAAGTATTTGTAGCAACATTCTGAAACTAATAATCCAGCGTTACCTCTGCCAAGGCTATTGATAAGCACGATCAACAAAGTTTTTCCCAGAATTTGTCTTGGTTTCAGGTTATGCTAGCATGGAATGCTGGTTTGGAATATTTGTGTTTACATATTTGCAGTGTCTGCTGTTACACAAAATGAATTGATAAGCTAGGCTAGCTAGGCTATTGACAAGGGAAATTGCCAAAATAAATTTCAATATGAACATGTTGCGAGGAACAATATTAAAGTTAAGTGTAATTTGAAAATGGAAGCTGAATCAGACACGTACTCTGACACGCACTTGGCTTACAAAGTGATTTTTGGGGAGCAGCAGACACTTTGAGTAAATGAAATCAGCATCCCATACTTACCTTAAAACCAGCAACAAGGAAACTATGCAAAGACAATGCTTCTGTGAAACAAAATCTAATAGGCTCTATACGTGTCAGACAAATGCAAGAGCCAGTATTCTGCCAGTGTAGCTGTTCTTTCGTTTTCATAGCTCTACCAGTCCATTTACAGACTTCAATGTCTTCTCTCTCTTCGATGTTGTAGTAATCTCTTAGTAGCTGTTGCTCAACATTCGTTGTTATCAGCCCCATTTCATTTGCCATAGACACAAACCTGCACACAAGTGCTCAAAATAGAGCAGGCCACTTGTGTAGGCAACGACAAAGGCTCTTTGTAGATTCAACACAGGAGTATAAATCAAGGTTTTATCTGTTAGTCCTAGTTGTAGCTATAGGCCTTTTTTTTACAGACAGCGTTCATAGTTTTCATTGTAGGTGAATGAAAAATCTAATGCTGGTGAGAAAAAGCATCCTGTGTCAGCAGCCGTTGTCAGTGGCTACGTCCTATACCAGAACAACAAACAGTACAACCCGCTGTCATCAATTTATTAAACGTTATGTATAATGTTTACATTTTAAACACGGTTTCAAGGAGCGGAAAAATGTAATTTCGAATTATTTACCTCATTTTGCTTATTAGCTCTATTTTGTTAAAGTGATCTGTGACATGGCCTCATAAATATGTTAGAACTATGAATTTTACTTGCAACAAACTGAGACCACATAGTTAGTGGTCGGCCATTTCAAATCTTGCTTTTGTTGAAAAAGAGACCCAACCAATTCTAGGTCTAAACTAAGGATGGGACTGTGTATATCAATACACATGTGCAAGTTGGTCATGTGACAAATAGTTTTTGTAACAGTCTGGCTTGTTTATTTTTGTTGTCGTACTTAGTTTTCTATTCAAATTTTTGTTTACGGGATCCAAATTTTGTAACTGTGCAATCTGGATGTCACAGTTAGGACAAAGGGTTAATATGGTTAGCTGTCAGGGGATTTTAAAGGGTCATTGTTGCCCTACCTGATGTAATTTAATGGTCTGTGTACTCGGTCTATGTAATAACACAAGCTTGAAAGTTAGAAAAATGTGTCTTTGCATGTCAAAATTCTTTACTTCTATGAACAAATGTTCATTTTTACAGAAAATACAATATAACGCTCCCATGGATGCAGTAGTTGCACTTTGGGCTGCAACATGAGCAAAATTAGCTGTTCCGAATTAGCTAGTACCTTTGCTTTTTATGCTATATACCACTGGATGTGTTGACGGCTACCACTACATTACTTAATAAAAAACAGAAGTTCTGAATCGTTGCATATCCCGCCCCCAGTTACACTGTTAGCTTCATGTCAGAAACTATTGTTTTAGCTTGTCTTTGTTTACATTTGGGAAAGTAAAGTATGATAAATCAGCTTATACAGGCGCATAAAGACTGGTTGTGGAGTTGAGAGTGGACTCAGTCATTGGAGTAACTTTGTGTATGCCATCTGTCTACATTAGTGCTTTCCAATAGTCCACAACAGTGCCCATGTGTTTCACACAGGCCAGTCTGCCATTGCCCCGTTGGCCTCTGGTAACACCATATGGAGAAAAAACGTGTACACATTGTCAGAAATCTGCGAGTACTTGTTGATCAAAATTAGTAAATGTTCCTACCCGTATATCCAACAACATGATCTGAATGAACAACAATAAAAGCATTGCTCTTCTCTCTTAGCAAAAACTGTCAGTGCATCACATCTTGGGGCCATATCGTGGTATTTTATTGCTTCATCTGTTATTTCCTATCTGAAAATCACAACTAATAAACTGTAGGCACTGAGAAACCTTTTATAGACAGAGCTTTGTTAGCCACATGTTTGTTTGTTTTTTAGTTTTTATTGAGCAGTGACATGGTACGCTCAAGTGAATCGTTAAAGTGATCTTAGCACTATTTAATCTATAAATCTGTTTTGAATTTGAACCCCTGTTGCACTCAGATTCAGCATAAACTGTGTTTTGGAAATGCTGCCCTTTTAGGTTACTTTTACGTATGTATATTTACTTTCAGAAGTCAAGATCAAGTTTCCTTTTAAGTCAGGATTTGTTTGTATTCTGCCAGAAAGTTCCTTTAGTTTGTCTCCATGGCTGGTTTCCTGCACCCTGGGCCTATAAAAAGTCTCAAAAGACAAGTTTAATGAACAATCAGTGACCAAACTTCTCTGACCACTGTTGCCTAAAGATCACCCGAAATGCAAAATATTTTTCATAGATCCTTGAGGATAAAGGTTAATCTCGTTTTCATTATAAATGAGGATTGAGTCACATGAAGGCCTGCCGGTATAAGTTCAGGACACCAGCCCTTAATAACTATACATCTTCTGTTAATGTATTTCTTTGTCCTGTTTGTACTCTTGTTTCTAAAGGATCTGCTGTGCTTTTGGTGTTGCTGTGCCTTGTGTTGCCTGTGAATAACACCCGTTTCCCCTTCCCTCAGCAGCTCTCCCAGCTCCCCCAAAGCACTGAAAGTGAAGCAGGAGGATGGGGTGGAGAGAGTTACAAAGAGATAAGAGAATCCCTAACCAGCTTAGGTAGGAGTATGGGTTGTTTCACAAGGAAGATGGAAGAAGACTAAAATCATTTAAACTTAATTTGCTCCCACACACCCAGAAAAGCAGGGCTTTTGCTGTTCTGGTTGTCATGCGTTGGCCGATGTTGGTTTTGAGCTCTTGATTGTGGTGGAAGTTGGCGGGGCAATCTTGTTAATTTTCTTCTTAAATTCTGTCATGACAATATTTGTGCTTTCGTAGCCTTTTAATCCTTTCTGAGAATTAGTTTTCTATGTTTCAGCAGACTGAATAATGATGGAGACAATCATTTGTCAGTGTGGGGTTTTAAATTTAGGTTATGAGGAGAAAAATAGGCCAGTTACCATTAGGGATGTTTAAAATGTTCACCTTTGGGTTAATGGGCATCCAGAGTGTACTGGTGCTTCAATACTGAACATACATTTTCATTGATTCAGCACTCATCTGCAACACAGTGGACATCATTTATGTGCACTTGATTTTTGCAGGCCATGGCAGAGTGAAAGGGAAGTTATGTAAGATGGATATTATTTAGAGCGATCGTCACAGCATTCACAGAATCTTTGGGAGTACGTAGCTTTTCATATAATTACATCATTAATAAGACAGCATTTATTGACATGGTAGTTTATGTCATCCCTGAGTGTTGTCTGTTTCTCAGTGCCTCAACCTCGACTGTTCGTTTGGACAGAGCAGCAGTGATTCATGCCTTCTGCACACACAGTATGGTTGTGTTTCTCATGTTGCCACATGTGTGAAAGGACTGGTTTTGTTTGCTTATCTGGTTTTGGGTATTTTCAGATAATATTTCCAGTGCTGATTTTAGTAATAAGATAGGGCTGTCACTTTCTCAACAATGACATAAGTTCAACACAATTAATTAGTCTACATCAGTGTTGCATCAACATATGCTTTCAGTGTGAGTGAGGGCATTTGCGTGCAGATCCACAGAGTTTTTAAAATAGAGGGATGCTGCGATCCAGAGTAAGTTGCAGGACCAGCAATCGGGTAGATCTGTGATCTCGTGAAGTCTGATGTCAGCAAATAAAGTGACGTTAAGCTAGTGTGCTAGGTTGCATCACATCTCTCTCTAGTCTGTCTGTTTGGCTAACCGAGCTGGGCAGTGCATCTCTTAGACTGTCTTTGTCTCGCTTGCCAGCCACTTTGAAGGCTGGGTGTTGTGACTGTGCCTGATGAAAGTGAGACGGAAATACAGGAAAGATAACTGCGATGCGTGCGATTAAGCTTTCATATTTTTATACACGAATGAAGCTCGTACTTTCTAGCAGCAACCTCAGTGGAGACCATCTCTGACTAAATACTAACCAAAAAATATCCCATCAGGTGACTTAATAATTAGTTTTTTTTATATTTGGGAATGTGTTTAAGGAAATCTAGGGGCTTTGAATGAGCCTGATGTCTTGTTGACATTAACAAGATATGAACATGAGCAGTAAACACATCACAAAGGACTGCCTGAAAAGCAACAAGTGAGGAAAATCATTTTATTTACACATACTATGCCGTAATACTTGGCAAACAAACGTTTGACCTCTTCCATGACTTTGGATTTTGTTTTCATAGTGAGGTAATGGAACGGGTATCGTGAAGCTCTTGATGTTACCGCTCCTCTCGCCAATACTGCTGATTAGTTTGATGCTCTTATCAGTTGTTTTGGAAATAAACAAATCAAGATAAGAGCAGAAACACATAAATATTGTGTCATTCTCCTCTCTATTTTTGATTTCTTCTTATTGATTTTTCACATTTAAGTAAAAGATCAATACAGGACTAATTATTCAACAGTACTTTTACTGTGTGGTATAAATAGTTGTAGTTAAGAAAAGTTTTTTGCACTCCTACCGCTACCACTAATACCAGCATTTGGTTAGAAGGTTAGTCTGACTCACTGGATGTAGGATGCAGGCAGCTCTGTCCTCCCCGTCCGCTATCTGTGCGTTACCGTGTTTTTGCTCACGGGAATAAACAACCATTTCTTCGGGGTAGTAACCTACCACACTTCAAATTTTTACCTTTTGCAGAGGTTTTGGCTCGTACTGTTGTTTTTTTGTCCCTGCAGGCAGATGTTCCACCAAAACAGTTCCACATGTCACAATTTTAAGCGAACACTGAAGCCACGTTCTTCTCGTAGCTCCGCCCAGGATGACTTTAATTGTTATAAAGAAATACAAACATGCCAGCAGGTTTTTTCCTCTTTAGCAGAATTAGTGCAGCCAGACCGTTACGTTCTCCACAATGAGCTGACTAAACCAGACTACACAAAGAGTACAAATATAGCAAGACATAGTTTTTTGCAGCCTCAAATGAATGCTGCTCTGATGCTAAATTTCTGAATGAGACTCAGATTTTGCTGTTGTGAATTCAAACTGCATTCAAGAATGCACCCACAGTTAAACAGTCAGCTGGCTAATGGTGACTTTTAATCCTTAACCCATGTTCAGACAGTTTAGGTAACTCAGTGTGAGGGCTGTAGGCCGCCCATATACATAACAGAGCTGGTTATTGTGAGCTGAACTACAAGCCAGGCAGCTGAAAACTTGAAACAGCTTTACTTTTATCAATGTTTTAATTGAAATTGTTGAATCCAAAATGCTTATTGAGATACGTTGTCAGATAATTAGTTGTCATGATTATCTATTCAGCGCGGCTCAGTAATTCCCTGATCCAATGACAACAACCTTACTTACTAACTTACTGACTGGTTCGTATGAATGTGCATTTGACGCACACTCCTCTCCATATTAGAGTGCAACCCGTTGCGTCTGCACACTGTTGATTCTAATTTCAGACAGTTAATTACTCACAGAATATTGATGTTTTTTTTCTTTTTTTTCCTCCCCTCTATCTTAGTAGTTTGAACAGTGACAGCCCTTTAACGCTGGATGGATTTGAACAATTGAAGTCAGAGTTATGTCATGGCAGTGAGCTGTACTCTTCACTTTTTTGCTATTCTAACCATTCTGATATACCCAGACATGGGTGGCTAACACCATTGGTATTTACATCTGGCCTGATCATGTTAACCATTATCAGTGATGCTTTTTATTATGCAACACTGTAGATATGCATTAGGTGCACAGGAACAGCTACTGACAAGATTGCAGTAAATTAGGCACTCAGGGATTTTGCCTCATTCTGCATCTGTTATGTGACCGTCAGCAAATGATAGGTAGTGACAGAGCAACACATGGTTTTGGACCATAGAGGAATTATTTACTGTATTCTGCAGTAATCGGATTGCTTGGTTACATTTTGCCTGAGTAGGCCCACTTGGCAGGGCTCACTAATTGCTTTTTAGCTGCAAGATTCTGTCTCTTTCTTTGAGTTTTGTCTTTGGTCTGCTGTCTGTTGGGTTTGTCTCTCTTTACTTTGAACACAGAAGGAACACTTTCATATTACCCGATGAAGCACTCATCTTAAAACCATTTAGTATGTGATGCTGCACAGATCCACATCTGTCTCCGCAGAGGCCTTTAAGACCAAAAACTACCTGAGTGACCTAACTTTATTAATGTAGACATGAAGCAAGAAGATGATGAAATTGTTATCAGCAGTTAGTATAGTTAGATATGTTTTAAGTGGGATGTGTTTATAAAACCTACACAAATTACTGAACTCTGTGGTAATGGTATTTGATTTTGCAGACATACGTAGGCACATTTGTTGTGCATGAACAAGTTTATAAGGCAGAAAAGCAGTGCCAGAAATTTTTGTTGATAGAGCAACATTTGCAGAATTCACATAAATCCTTACCATTATGTGAAGAATATGAAACAACACTTTTAGCTATATCATTAGCAATAAAAAGTGTCCTGATGCTGTTTTTTGCAGTGACTATTATTGACTGTTTGAAGACACAGGGTAAATTAGGCTTTGTGTGTTAAATTTAGCCTCTATACCTGCTGCCCAGGGCTCCAGACTGGGACCAAAATTGTCACATTTGCAACCTTTTTTTTTAAGAGAGTGCAAGTTAAAATTTCAAGTGGTCGCATTCGTGCATGATGATCATTTAGCTGTTTTGTTTTCACTTTGACCAGCACATGCAGCTGCTGTGTGAGCCGCAGTGTTGGAAAGTACAACCTTTGTTTCTTCCATGGCTCTGTCAGTCTGTTCCTGCCTGATGTGTAAAACCAGCTGCTGAGCTGATATGCGTTTATCATCCAACAGAGAGTTAGAGGTCCGACACACCTGATGATCAGAGTTCAGGTGCAGGCAGGAATATACTGAGCCGGTGAGCCAGCCTATTACAGCAGCTAATGCAGTAGTAGGGCTGCAGAATTAATTCATTTTTAATAACAGTTATGATTTTAGCTTCTAACCACTATCTAAAAATGGTCGACTGCAGTCTTTACATTTTACAATGTGGTAAAAGGCATAGTGCACTGATGTGCACTGTTTTCTCAGCTTATAGAAAACCGCATGCTGATGAAATCATCTTGGACAAATCTGACTTTAGAGCACTTTATTTGACTGTTTTCAAAGTCATTTTCGCTCACACAACTGTCTGAGCACACCACAGCCACCCAACAGAGTCTACCGCAGCCTGCAATGTGGGGCGTTTAGGTAACATCCGTAAATGTGGGGATAAGCAAACATTCAGGTTGTCAGAGATGTTTTGCCGGTGACCAGGTGGGAGGTGCGACTAGTGAAAAAGTTAGTCTGGAGCCTTGCTGTTGCCTCATTGAGTACTTTGCCCAACGTGTAAAGTATGAAACCGTGTTATCAGCCACTCAGCAGCACTTTTTAATCATTAGTTCAATAACGATGACAACAAGAGTGACACAGTGACTTAAATACATCAAGTGTGAGAATGAGAGCTAATCTAGGATCAGTCATGTCTTTTTTTAAAATGTTCTCTTCTAGGTGGTCAAAGGGACGTGATCAGTGATTCTAAGATTAGCACCCATTTGTCTGACACTTGATAGATGCAGCACAGCATGCCTGTCAAACACTCTACAGGCACCTTTGTTTAATTTGCAAGAAATATCATCCCCAAGTTACTTAAAAGATGAGATAATAATACATTTTCAAATAATGTCCAGAGCCTTTGAACTCACCTGAAGACAGAGGAAGGATTACGTTTAAGAGATGCCTTTATTTCTAATTTTCTTTATGTTAAAAATATATTTGTTTACAGTTTGTAGAACAAGGCCGACTTTCTTCTTATGCGCCGTGCATATTGCCTAGACCTAAATATAAAGTCTATGACAGGCACATACATTGAATTGAGATTAGTTAGATAAATTATTTAATGGTAAAAAAATATAAAATGTAGCAGAGATTGATTCCAAACATGTTTCATAATAAAATATGGATCTGGATGTTTTCCAGCCATGCTTGATTTGATCTCGTATTGATTAAGGTCAATCTGACGGCCATTACAGGACCAGCAGGACTATTATGGCATCAGCTGTCTGCAGTGATTGAGCATCTGTTCCATTGTCATGTGCCATTTGATGACTAAACTCATGTAGCGATGTAGAGAATTTGATGTCCCTGTTTATCCAAGAAGACAAGTAATAAGATTGACAATCCTCTTGCTGGGACGACAGCTTAAAACCGTTCTCTACTTCATGAACATTCAGGCTGGTTTAGGGCAGTCCACACGATTTTGGGATAGCTGCCTTAAAACACCTGACGTGCTGTACTCGATGCTCATTGGTTAAACTCAGAGAAGACCGCACTTAATGGTTAAACTTGAAGAGGACAACAAGCGCCATTTTTGTGCCCTCTCGTGTCCATGTGGAGTAGCAGTCTTCTCTCTAACATCCCCATCAACAACATAGAATTCACTGTGTAGGCTGACATAAACCCTCCATTGTTTGATATTCTATGTGCTTATAGGGGTGGAGTTGTGTCCAGTTGTTGTTGTTTTGGCCCATGGCGAGTTAAAGTGCCGATCAAAGTACCACACTGCAAATAATCTGGGACTTGCCGAGATTTAAAATCTTATTTTTAGACACAGCAGTTAATTTGGCTTGTTTTAAAAATTATTTACTCATTTTTAGTCCTTGATTTTACAGTACAATATTAAATTGGGCATTAAAAATCTTATTTCAAGATTCCTTATCAAGTCAAATTTACTTGCTGCATGGACAGATAATTTCACTAGTTTTAAGTCATTTTCTTCTGAAATCTAGTGTTTACATCTTATATTTAGGCTACCTTTTTTTGCAGTGCAAAATGGAAACAGAAAGGATGAAAGGGTTGATGATGGGGCTGTTTCTATCATGTTCGACTTGTGCCTGACCCGAGTTCCTGCAGTGGAAACCCATCTTTAGAGTGAGCCAGTACTAGAAAAGTGAAGGCAAAAACACAGGGAAAGTAAGGCAGTAAGAACATGTAACTACATGAGCAGCTGATTATGTGATAAGTAGCTACAAGTTCACATAGTTGTTCCCAAATTTATTTTAAATGCAAAGTAAAACACTTTTTTTGACTGAATAAATTTTCTTAATTTGTTCATGTGCAAATGGACGACGTCTTTCTGACTCCCCTGTGAGGCAGTTAAGATACCGCTGCTTCCAGTTACAGACAGGCCTTTTTTATGTCAGCATGTAAAGTTGCCATAGAAATACAAGCACAGGTGAAAGAGATCTTGCTAAAAATGGCTCACTTCTATCAGCTATCTGATGAAGTCATGCCACTGAGGCAGCATGCAGTTCTAGGGCCCTGAAACCAGCTCACCTACATAGAATGTAGACGATTTTTTAATGTAGTCAATTGCTTATGTTTTTCTGCTTTGATGGGCCAAAATGTGTGCTGTGATAAAAAATAATCACAAATATGAAACCTTCCAGCATGCTTCATTTGCTTTTTTTTGCTCTTCTGCCTGTGTTTTTTTTTTCTCTTGTGATAAATGATTCCCCATTATCCATTATATTAAGAACTTCTAACTTTCTCTGCTTCAAAAAAGAATACTGGTCCTCCAAAGATTTCAGATGTAATAACTCTCAAGCTTTTTGTGCATTACCACAATTCATAAAGCACGAATTGGTACGGCTAAAGACACAAGACATATTACTGAAAATAACCAGCCATTGCTTTGAAATTCATTACCACCTGTTCTTCTTGTCAGCCACTAAAGTATAAATATCATTTGGTGAAATAAATTTAGTAATGTGTTGAGGAATTTAGTTTTCTTGCTAAAATGATCTATTTGGGTGTCTGGTTACAAACAGCAGAAATACCTGCATAGTTAAGAAAATGTAATCTTAATATAAAACTGATGAGTTGCCCAATCTGCTGAAAATTATACGCATTCATTTAGTAGTAGATAGTTTTAAGTTATTTTGTGGTGATTCTCAAAATAGTAGTTTACATCAGCTTAACATGCAAACGTTAGGAAATAATACCAACAGTAGTGTCACCAACAAGAGCAATTTGTTCATCATTAATCATCAAACAACGGGGACAATTTGAAGTTATTGTCCAAAGATTTTTAAATTTACAGTGTTTTCCAATTGCCTCTAGGTGTTACTGATGCTGGGGAAATGGTAGCTCTACATGCTTATAGACATAGTACTACTTGTGTGCTTTTATCCTATTTGCTACGTCTAAACACAGGCTGCAGTTCAGCCCAGTCCAACCGAAAAGTCCCTGAATGTTTGTCACGTGACTGTTGGTCACAGCTGAGAAAGTCGTAGCTTTACAGTTGTGCAGATGAGTGCTGAATCTTTAATTTTTTATTTTTTTTTCAGAATCTGATAGGTGCCAATGATCTATCTATCTATCTATCTATTGTGTAAAATTGATTTCTTCTAGATATTCTGAAAGGTTCACATTACATTAAATGGACCCGATTGTCATTCAGAATACTGGCAACCTGCAGCTCAGTGCTTTGCCTGAATGCCTTTTGTACAGAAACAGAGCGGCCACTGGAGCTGTTGCTACTACTGTGCTGCTCACGCTCTTCTATAATCCTTTGTTGATTGTACTGTAGAAAGAATAAGGCAGAGGGAGGCAGGGTAAATGTTGCGGGCAGAGTTGTTTGTGTCTTTTGCACACTCACACAAGCTCTGCAGTATGCTTGATCAGCTGCCCAGAGACAGGTCCACACTGCAGCAAGTTGTGTTTAAGCACGTGTGTGCGTGGGTTTTATGTTTTTAGTGTGAGCTAGGTTTGTGCTCAGTGGGGTTGCTGTGATAGAGAATCTTATGATTATTTATTTAACTTTTAATATGCGGTGCTGATTCTGTCCAAAATAAGTGTCATTGCAAGTCAATGCTGACTTCCTCTGTGTTTAAAATCAAAGGTTTTTTTATGGTATGATTTTTAAATGATTGTTCTGTGAGAGAGGGCTGTGGTTAGCACTGTCGCCTCGCAGCTAGAAGATCCCTGGTTCACATCCCGGTTAGGACACCCGGGATCTTTTTGCATGTTCTCCCCGTGCAGCGTGGGTTCTCTCTGGGTTCTCCAGCTTCCTCCTACAAAGTCCAAAAACATGTTGAGGTTAATTGGTGATTCTAAATTGTCCAGAGGTGTGAATGTGAGTGTGCTTGGTTGTCTGTCTCTAAGTGTAGCCCTGTGATAGACTGGTGACCTGTCCAGTGTCCCCTTCCCTTCGCTTCCAGCTCCCAGGTGACCTTAGTGAGCATTAAGCAGTGTATAGATGATGGATGGATGTTCTGTGAGAATATTTTGACATTTTAGACAATATTTACAGTTTTAGTGAAGCCACAGATGGAACTCATTCCAGTGTAACCTTTAGTTTTAGGTGCTCTGACTGGTTTGTTGTGCTGGCCCTTGTAGCTCGAACATAGTTTTTACAGATTTTACACGATAGCGTGACCTGTTTAATATCCGTTTCCAAATCACTGATGCTAAACAACTTCCTCATCATTCAAGTGTGTTTGATTTACACAGCTCACACGTACAGGTATCCTTGAATAAACAGACATGATTGACATTACTGCTGTGACTCCAGATGGATTTTCAAAATTGCAAAATTCAGATTTCCTATTCTTTCAATGTCCAGCCCCAATTCAGGTTCATTTTTATTTAATTAAATGCCCTTTTGCAAATCACATTTTTTTATATTGTGCACTTTCCAGCCCACTAGTGTTGTCATCAGTCACCATCCTCTAGTCTTTCACCTTGCCTGGAAGCATACGCCGACACATTCACTCCTTATATTTAGCTAAAAAAGGTTGTACATGCTCCCTAACGAGCTTGCAAATGATCTAAACTCTGTGAGTTTATATAACATCAGCATCATAGTGAAGAACTCCTGTTGGCAGACAGCGTACTAATTTAAAGCAGGTCGTAACGTTGGTTTAATTCTAGAGTTGTTCCTTTGAAAGAGACACATCTGTCTGTCAGTCTTGCTGTAGGATCATTTTAACAAAAAGAGCTTGCTGAAACAGACTCTTCAGTGCAAACTAGGCATGATTTTAAATCTTCACTTGTTTTATCTGTTTAGAGTTACTGGCAACTGCTTCCAAGGGAGTTGGCTGGAGCTGCTGATACTTTTATTCCCAATCATATCTTGACAAAAACAATTTAATACTGTTAATTTGCAGTTACTACATGCCTTACTGTGCACACATTTGCTCTGGAATAAATGGGACAAATGTAGAAATTGCAGAGAGCATAAATTGGCCTTAAGAACTACATTGATTGAACAGACAGGGCACATCCTTATTAGACTACTACAGACAATACCAGTGCTACCAAGTTTATAATTGCACAGTAACTATTAAAAAGCCCACTGAATGTGCTGCATTTCTCCACAGATGCCAAACGGATATTTGTTGGCTTGATGAATAGACAAACAAATGAATTATCTTCATTTAAATTGCCTTTTTACCAGCAGATGATGACTAGAGGTTGAGCTGATTCGATTCGAGACATGTGATTCACATGTTTGTTATTGGAGCCAATTTTTGCATAGGTACATTTTATAATTCAATTTAAAGCCAATATGTAGACTTTTTGTACTGTTTACAAAACCTCTGACAGCTGGATTGTCTTGTCCTCTCTTTTATCTTGGCAAATACACCCCTTGCATCTTTAACACGTATGTACAGAAGATTGTAAACGGTTTGGCCTTGTTGTATTCAGACATTTACTACTGGACAGTAAATGTGAGGGCTGCCACTTTTTGGAAATGAGGTTTCCTTGGTGATGACTGCTCTGCTGTTTCTCCTCTCTGGGTAAAAAATGAATCCGTGTCAGTGTCAGAAACCTCTCTCCCATTGCTGCTTCTTTCTGGAGCACAGCCCTCCTGCAAAGTACTTGGTCATAACCTCATTCTCAGAAACTTTATAAAGATTTTGAATCACATAAAAAAGGACTGTCATGACTTTCTACACACTCTTACATCTTTTAAACCTGCGTTGGTGGCCACTGTGTTTCTAAACAGCTTTTATAGGACCAGTAGATGCTAACATCAGGGCCTGAGCCAAAGAATTGGCTGTTTCAGTGTCAAACGGTCTATTCTAGATGTAGATTATTTTAGTTTAGAATCTTCAAAAATCTCCAAAACTGATCTTCGGATGATGCATGAAATAGTTTCATGAATCATGTGTGATAGGTGTGGTCCTGCTGAAACATCACGATCACATTTACTCTGACACTACCCGGTTCTAAAGAGTTAATGATGAGACACATTCATATCGTTATTCATAGTTATTCATGTAGTTTGTTCAAAGACCTTTCTCTCCTGTCAAAATCTGGCATCATTAGGCTATTGAATTAATATTAATTTAACTAAACTGGAAGTCTTCATCATCTCCATGTGTCAGGAAGCGACTCAACAAGATGCTTTCCCTTGCCAAGATGGAACAGATTTGTTGTAGCAAAAGGCCTTTACCAAATTATTTCCAGAGCGTGTCAAAGACATTTTTAGCATTGCTTGAAGGGACCTAAATATATAAGTATAATTTATGAGCCTTACTGCTATGCTGTATCTTTTATTGTAGAAACTCTACCTTGTCCTGCCTACTGACTGATATTCTGGCAGTCCACCACTCTGTTTTTTGTTTTGTTTTCTGCCTTTTACCCTCTGGGTAGAAAGAGCGGTTTTCTGTTTTGAATGATAGTAGTTTTGGACTGCACACAGGAGTTATCTATATGAATACCCTGTCTTGCTGATGTGTTTAATGGTAGTAGGTACTTTGTCTGCTGTGTGTGTGTGTGTGTGTGTGTGTTTGATTGTGGAAAAAAATAGTATAATAACAATAATAATAATAATAATAATAAAAAGCTGGCTGTATGTTGCTTATAAAAATAGCTTCTAGAAAAACAATACAATAACCATCATTGTGGCATAGCTTGATAAAACTTACAGTCAATATGTCAATAAATAAAAATAAATAGGGTCTAAAGTTTCATTTAAGTCGTGACAAAAATCTTTGAAAAGGCTAGCAAAATGGTACATGTGTTACTTGTGTAAAATCTACTCACATCTAGCAAAGATGCTAACAATCTGAAAGTTGGATTAGATCGAATTATATAGTGATATGTATTAATTAAATTGATTTTGACAGTAACACCTCACTTAAGTTTATTGAATCCAAAGTACTATAAAACTCTACAGCAGTGGTCTTCAACCACCGGGCCACGAGTCCTTTGGTACCGGGCCACACAGAAAGAATAAAAATGTTTTATTTGTTTATTTTATTTCCGGCGGAGTCTGCAGGGTGTTTTATATTGAAAAATGACAAGCTCGTCTTCCCGTAACTTCCGGCTGTGCTTGTTTCACGCACTTGTCTCGGTCAGTTTTCATGCCCGGCTGTTAAAATCTAATCTAACCGCTGCCAAAATGAATTTAAAAAAAATAAAACATTTCTGGAGAGCTTCTTTGAAAAGAGGATGAGCTGCTGAAATAGTAAATACTTATTTAGCAATAAAAAGTAATTTGATTCGTTTGATGCTTTTTTTAATAGAAAAAGCAATTATTATTTGTTATGTGCGCAATGAGCGGTCCGTAGAAAATAGTTTTGCTTGAAACCGGTCCGTGGTGCAAAAAAGGTTGGAGACCACTGCTCTACAGTCACTGTGATAAGAAACCTTAACAGTGACCAGTTCATCTCCTGTGTTTGACTCCATCTACTGGCTGATGGAGAGAACTTGAGTTTGTAATTAAAAGATGTCGACTTTACACACCAGGATCTTCTCAGTTGTGTTATTAGCAAAAGTTTCAGCAGAGACTTTCCTTGTGTCATGAATTTCAGCCTCACCAGAATATCTGTTAAACTGGAAAGAAAGTTTTAGTCTGTCCAAACTCCTCGATCTTACCTCGCTGTCTTTGCTTTGCTCAGTGATGGACGTGACACAGAGTGACTGCTGACAGCTTTATGTAATTTTTTTCTTTTCCGTGCTTAGTCATCAGAGTTGGATGTTGGATACATTTCGAAATGTAAAATCTTATCAGCAGAGTGAACAGACAGACAGCTGTCGTCGGGCATAGCAGTCAGTGTGGTGCTGCTGCAAGCATCAGATTTGTCAGATAGTGTCTCAGGCTGACAGAGTGGTTCTGCTGCCGGATAACCATCGAGTTATGGAGATTACCTACTAAATATGACTGACTGTTATTGTCAGTGTTGTACCTGTAGCTACATTGAACACCTGTTCAACATACATAGAAGGAATTTGCATTTCCTGACACTGGCACAGCTTTGATAGGCTTCAGCTGCCCAGCCAAAGATAGGTCAAGTGTAACTTTTGCATCATTGGGCATATCAGTATATATTTTTGGGTCATTGCATATATTGTAATTCAAAGATATTAGAGAAGCGTACTCCTTTTCACCACCTCCTGGTTCTATTTTCAGGCTTTAGAACATCTAGGCGACAGGAGACTTAAAACAGTTTTTCACCCAGATCAGCTGAGGTTTCATAAAGCATAGCAAAGTCCCTGGTAGAAGTAGAATGGTGGCCGACTGGGATAAAAGGAAGACTTTCGATCAGAGGAATGGGGTTCAAGTCACGTTTAAAACCTATGTTGACCTTTGGCTTGACATTTGAAGCATGTCAAATGTCTGTGCTTGTCTGGTAGAAGAGGCTTTAAGACAGCAAGGGGAAACAGAAGAGAGTAAATTAGGTTTTTGTCATTGTTTTGGATTTTGTTTTGTTTTCTTGCCCTTTCCAGATTTCTGCCCACTGCAGACCCCTTTAATACCAGAGTATTTTGGTCGATCCGTTATAGATAGTTGTCCAAACTGTTATGTAACATCGTCCAGCCAGACATTTGAAAATATTTGCGTTTCTCATCTTCTATTTCTCACATCGGCATTGCTTCTTCTCCTCAGACAGTCGGAGTTCTGTGGTGCACCCTGTAGTAGAATTATAGCCTAAATGCTGGTGTGCTACATTCTTGTTAATGGACAAATCTGCATCAAAACAAGACTTAAAACAAGAGTAAATTCAGTGTAACTAAAGTAAAATATACTAAAATATATATAAAATGGTACCCAAAATCAAGTGAAGACACACTGAACATCTACTTATGGATGGGAACTACAATTTTCTGATTTGCCCTGAACAGCTCATGGTAGATGCTCGCTAGGCGGCTGAGCACCGACAAACCTCTTGTCTCCCCACTGAGTTACTGCAGCAGCAATTTAGACCTTTTTTGTGTGAACAGAAAATTCTTTCGACACAAGCAAAGTAAGGCGTTCTAATGTCAGATTTATCCAAGTCTAACCAAAGTGGAAATGGACTAAATGGACTGTTTTATACGTGCAGAATTTTCTATGAGCAGAGTACAAATGTTGAACATTAATATTGCAGTGAATCGTGTTCATTTGGTTGTGAGGATGCCTGAATTGTGATTAACATTCGCTTGAACAACAGTGCAGCCCAAAGTGGAACCCTCTAGTAATAGGCCTAATACATAAGCAAATGAAAAGGGTTTTTTAAATGTTTGTCTATGTGTGTGTTTCATGAAATTGTGATAAAACTCGTGTTTGAGTACAGTGGAATATGGCTACCTGTGTTTTAGCATGACTGAGGGACGACCTCTTTCTGGATCCTGTTTTTTAGCATTTATTATTTGACCTGACTTTCTTACCATCTTTGTGTTACACTCAGAAATGTACTATTTTATTAGCACTAGTAACTTTTCTATTGCTTGCCTCTCTAATAGAACATTGAAAAGCTTGGAAGATGCAATTATCTTACTGTTTTTTTGTTTGTTTTTTACTTCATTGTGTTGAAAATCTGCCATTAGTCAAAACTGTGGTTATGATTTGTCCCTCAGTCTTCACTATCAGTAACAGCTGGTGGTTGTCGTGCTAAAGAGTGGGGAAGATTAAAGAGATGTTCCAACCAAAGGATTTCAAGATGCAAATTTTCTATTCCCTTCTCTCACATGTCACTCTACTAAGCGATCTGTCTGCACTGTTCCCTTTTATGTAAGTAAGCTCTTATATGCTACTGTTCAAGCCTCTCAAAATGCCTTTTCCTTTGCCTTCCTTTCAGTTCTACAAGCATGTTGTCCAGAGCGTGGAGAAGTTCATACAGAAGGTGAGTTACATTTGAATTAGAATCCGTCAGGCACACACATTGAAATGCAGTAAAATTGAGGGAGGTGAACCGTGAAGAGTGTGCAGAAATTGAACACTTGAACACTTGCACCTGCCTATGATAACTCAAGGTTGAATTCTCTTCTTTAAGTCTAAACCCCAGTCTTAATGGATGTGTAGATACAGCCAGGAAGATTATCCTGTTAAAAGGCTGCTTCAAGTTGGAACACTTTAAATAGGTGGAGGCCCTTGATGGTAAAATCGTATTATTTCACTGCTTTATGATAAGGGCTGATTCATGCTTTCCATGTTCATGTGTGCAGAGCAATGTGGACTTAGAAAGCAGACACACATCAGGTGCTGCTGGTAGTACAACAAAAGACACACACTCACCCCCCCCCACCAAACAAAAAAAAAAAAACACACACAGGGCCATTTCTTTAACAGGACATAGCAGCTACTTACAGATTCTTCTGTTGCACCGTGTCAGTGATTACTCCTAAGGTGTGTGGGGCACAGTGGACAGACACATTACAGAGTTTCTGGAGAATTTAGAACTTTCCTCTGAGTTTGCGCTCTGTTGATGGAAAGCATTTACAAATCAAAGCACCTCCAAAATCCAGCAGCAGCTACTTTAATTGCAGCTCTTTTAATGACGGATTATAAAGGTGTGGATGACTGAGAATCTTCACGTACAGTCTCCTTTTTAAACAAGCCTTTGTTTTGAGCACCATATGTTTTTAGAATAGCTTTATTGTCATCATACATGGGGGCATGACGAAAATAGAAGTAGCTGCCTCTGGATGGTGCATTGAACAAGCTAAATTACCAACAATAATAATAAAATCAAATGTACATATGAAACAAGAGTATATTAAGAATTCCAACATATGCAAAAGAGGCAAGATATAGAGAAGGTAATGAGATCAAATAACCAATAAAATAGAATAAGTATGGGCAGGAGATTGCACATTAAAAGTGACACTGTGCATTATTTTATTGTACTAGAACACTGCATGCCCCTGTGTTCCCTTCTTGGAAGCTGCTGGAACTGTAAATTTCTCTTGGAGATGAATAAAGTATCTATCTATCTATCTATCTATCTATCTATCTATCTATCTATCTATTGTTTTGAGTCCGATGGACCATTCTAAAAACTGTTTCTCAGCCTGTTTGTGCTGCATTTTCTTTCACACATGACTGTCTGTGCAGTCACAACTTTTGGACACCCGCAGAGGACCCTCGCAGACTTCATCATGCGCACCCTTCTGGATGCGCAGATGCAGAAAGCATGAATTGGTCTTAACACCAGCTGTCTGTTCCTTCCACAGTGCAAGCCAGAATACAAGGTCCCAGGGCTGTATGTCATCGACTCAATCGTCAGACAGTCACGACACCAGTTTGGCACCGAGAAGGACGTTTTTGCGCCACGCTTCAGCAAGAACATCATCGCAACGTTCCAGAACCTCTACCGCTGCCCTTCAGATGATAAGGTTAGTTTTTAATAGGTTTCACTAAATTTTCATTTCTGTGCTTAGTCAGGGTTTCATGGGAATTGATACTTGACATTTTGATATATGGGATGTAGGAGAAGGTGTAAGGAATAGATGAGGGATTGGCAAAGGGCTCGGTAAGGGATGCTTTGAACAGTTTGAGCGCCTGAATTGACACTCAATCTCTGTGTTTTGCTCCAATATCATCATGGACAAATACTCAATTCCAGACATTAGATACCTTTTATTTTAAACACATAAATATGTACTTTATTGGCCTTGAGTCCTGCTTTTTTCATGAACCATACAAGCACTTTCTTTTACCTGTCCCTCTCCTAAAGCACAGTGTCCTCTCATGTTACTGCAGTGTCTCAGTTGCTTTTATCATCTTTATTGTGTTTCCAGAGCAAGATAGTGCGAGTCTTGAATCTGTGGCAAAAGAATGCGGTCTTCAAGAGTGACATCATTCAGCCTCTGTTGGATATGGCAGCAGGGATTCCTCCTCCCAGCGTTACTCCTGTCATGCCCAGCAGTGCTGCTGCGGTCAATAACACTACGCCTGGTCAGTAAGACAATACACAAGAGAGGGGAACACACACACACACCCCTATACGCTCTACTGATGTGGTCAGATAGCATGTTTGACACCACTGTGGAATATGGTTAGCCTGTGGTTCATGTTACAACTGTCTGTCTTGGTGTATGCAGGCACCCCAGCTACGCCGGCCACTCCAGCCAATATCGTCCAGGGTCTGCCTGACTGGGCTTCCCAGATTACCAACACAGACACTGTGGCTGCTGTGGCACAAATCTTACAGAGCCCCCAGGGACAACAGGTTGGTGAACATGTCCACCCAATGTCCAGTATTGTTCTACATGTTCAGTGAGACATTAAAGAGCCGCCTCTACAGTTTGTGTAGCTATGTTAAAAAAAAAAGTGTCAAATACTCTGTGTTGTAACCTGTTACAGCTTCAGCAGCTGGTGCAGAGTCTGCAGATGCAGCAGCAGAAGCCCCAGCCGTCCCTGCTGCAGGCCTTGGACGCCGGCCTGGTGGTGCAGTTACAAGCTCTGACAGCTCAGCTCACTGCAGCTGCCACTGCCAACAGCCTGAACCCGTTGGAGCAGAGGGTCTCCTCTTTTAATAAGGTAATGCTGCAGTCAGCAGCCATCAGCTTCTTATGTCTTACTTCATCCAAATTCTTTAAACGTGATCATACTGTGTCTTTTTTTTGCAGAAACTTTTGGGTCCTTTTGACTTTGGGAACGATTCTGAACGCAGTGAGGAATCGAAAAAAGACACGTCGTCGTCTCAGCTGTGAGTGTGCTTTACTGTTTTGTTCTCCAACCAAACCGACCTTCTTAATAGTGATCAGTGTCAACCGCATCCCCTGAGTACTTTTATCTAATCAAACTGCTGACCACTTCTAGGCCCATGGTGTCTGAGCCCATTAACAGCTCCCTCTTCCATCAACTGGCTGAGCAGCTACAACAGCAAAACCTGGAGCAGTTTCAGAAGCAGCTGCTGGAGCACCAGCAGAAGGTAGATCACACATACACATGCAGAAAGCACTGCTTCTGTTTGAGATGCTTAACATGTCTAATGATTTATGAATTGCTGGTTTAACACAATTTGCTTCTTTATTGTTTTGCTTGTTCGTTGTTAGTGTTTGGTTTCCGACTCAAGTTACACAATTACTTAGTTTGTACTTCTGAGACAATCTCACATTGTTGAAAAGAAAGAAATGCGTGTGTTTACAGTTAGACTCACACTATTCATGTTTGAAACACTTCAAATGGCTGTACTATTAGTTTAGAAAGACTGTGGCCTCAGTGATTGTACAGATGAGAACATTGAGGGTCTTTAGTTTGTGAAATTTCAGCTGTCTTAGTTAGACATATTATGTGGGTATAGCCCAAAGTTACAGGCCACTTGATTTATCTAACTTTGACTGCTAATATGTCATTACTTTTAGGTAAACTTTGCAGTCTATTTTTACGCAACATAAGAACATACTGTGGTTATGAAGAAAAGTAGGAAATATAAAAACATGAAAATCCTGTTTCATTGTCAATATGGGCACCTGGCTGGTGTTTCAACACATACTTGAACAATTTCCTATAGGGCTGCCAAGTTCCACAAAACAACTTACAGAAACAGAGATTTTTATTCTCATCAGGGTTTAGTCTTTCAGATGCTTTAAATGAAAGGCGTGTAAAAATATACTGCTCTTGTTCTTCCTCCAGGCAATGAGCATAGAAGGACAGGACTCTATCTTTGGACAAGAGAACTCGGTCGCAGGTGCTCAGAGCAGCAGCCAGTCACAGCTTCCTGAGCCAGAGAACAAGTTGGATGACTCCATAGACAACCAACAGCAGGTATTTGTGGCCAAAGTGCTGTTATCATAATCCTACCGACCCAACATTTATACTTTGGTTGCATGTACTTACTTTTTAAAACAAACACGTGTCTCAACACAGAGGGACATATATTTAGACCAACAGCAAAGCATTTATTTAGCTGTAAGTCTAGGTGTGACTGAAACGCTACAGATTAGTGCATTACCTTGAAATTACCCGTGTCTTTCCTAGGATATGGATCTTGACGAGGGCCCAGATGGAATGGAGGAGGAGATCTTTGAAGGAGAGGAGAAGAAGACCATAAGCACACGGTCCAGAACACGCTCTCGGTCACGCTCTCGGTCAGTCCCACTTCTTCATCATCTCATTTTGTGTGAATTTTTCTAAATGTGAGTGGGATGTAGGGGGATAATACAGAAGTACTGTTTTCCTAAAGGTAATGTGATTTACAAGAACTTTATGGAACATTTTTGACTCAAGATGTACTTATGTAGAGGATATTAAGCAAAACATACAGAGAGTTCAGGTTTCTGACAATGTGCCTCTATCTAGCTTATGCTATGTAGAACTGTTTCTGCTTTCTTACTTCAGAGGACTCACAAATATGCCTATGTGTCCTTAAAGGGCTCAACAAATGCATACATACAAATACGGCATCATGAACTGACCAGAGAAGGCTTTTAATCATCACATGTTTATCCAGGTGGAGTGGTAGTTAGTACTGTCGCTTTACAGCTTGAAGCTCATGTGTTCAAATCTCAGCCTGGTATCTCTTGCGGTGCTCCGGTTTCCTCCCACAGTGTATAAAAAATGGAGGGATGTTTATTTGGAAATTATGGCTGTCACATTCAGATTGTGTCAACTTCAGTTTAAGTGTGTTGTGAACTCAAAGCAGAACGTTTTTAAATTTTAAAACAGAGGAGTCAATTAAAGATGCGATAATTTTGCCAATACAGTGGTATTTTAAATTCAATGCACTCATGGACTGTAAAAAACTATTTTGTTGCTCAAAAGGAGCAGCCACGTGGCTTTACATTAAACCTGAAACAAAGTCAGTCTGGACAGAATTGGCAAAAGGTTTTGTGTGGTCTCCTCTCGGTAGATCTCCCAAGAGGAGAAGGTCCAGGTCTCGCTCAGGCTCACGGAAACGTAAGCACCGCAAACGGTCTCGCTCACGCTCCAGAGATCGTAAGAGGAAGTCGTCACGGTCGTACTCAAGTGAAAGACGGGCCCGGGAACGAGAAAAGGAGCGTCAGAAGAAAGGACTGCCTCCCATACGATCCAAGACTCTAAGTGGCAAGTGAAAGTCGTTGTTGAATATTTTATTTTCTAGTTGAATAGTTGTGGTTTTTCTGATGAATGGAGTTAATTTTTTCCTGTCTTTCTTCTCCTCATTTAGTGTGCAGCACAACTCTGTGGGTGGGCCAGGTGGATAAGAAGGCTACTCAGCAAGACCTCACCAATCTGTTTGAAGAGTTTGGCCAGATTGAGTCTATCAATGTAAGCAGACCTCTCCTTATTAACCCTCTAATTTAGCTGCAGTATGTCAGCCAGTTTTTTGATCTCCAAAATCTTAAAAAGAAACCTAATGAGGAAGCCTCAGTCTGTCATTAGCTTAGCAGTGTCCTTAAGCTGCTAACTGCTGTCTTTTTCCATTTCTCTGTTCTGCACATTCTTTGATTTTCTTTTTCGATTACAGTTTTTTCACCAGTCACACAGGAGGTCTATTGGTATTCTCCAGTATGGTTCTGGGTTGTTGTTTAACCTTCCCATGTCCTGTATAATGTAATGTGTGTGTCTTTGTGCAGATGATCCCTCCCAGAGGCTGTGCCTACATCTGTATGGTCCACAGACAGGATGCATACCGTGCCCGCCAGAAACTCAGCACTGGCTCTTTCAAGATTGGCTCCAAGATCATCAAGGTCTTCATTACCTTTATAACTTAATTTATTGTATTTTCCATCATGTTGTTGGTTCCTCTAATGTAATTTTCCGTTGACCTCCACTGGTGAAAGTTTAGCTCTCCAACCACATCCTTGTGTACTTCCAGAAATTGTGTTGAAAAATGCTATTTCTTGACCTTTGTGTGTCTGTCTGATCCAGATCGCATGGGCTCTGAACAAAGGCGTAAAGCAGGAGTACAAGCAATTTTGGGATGTGGACCTGGGTGTCACCTACATACCTTGGGAGAAGGTCAAGGTGGATGACCTGGATGGCTTTGCCGAAGGGGGAATCATTGACCAGGAGACCGTCAATGATGGTGAAAAGACACACTTCTTTCTTTGACACACACACACACACACACACTAGGTCTGTTTGTACAGTAGCAGTGCTTGTTTGAATATAAGTAGGACACACAGACAGGTTTGTACACACAGAATGAAAGCATAACGCACATATCCAAACACTTCTTGGCATGCCGTCATCGAAGTGGATTTGCTTTCTGCTCCATTCCCTCTGTTGTTTGTTTTATAATGGTTACTCCCCAAATCCTTACAGAAATGCAAATTGGGAACTCAATGAAGATGAACTAAACTCCCAAATCCAAATAATTGGACAATTGTTGTTAACGTTCCATGTTTTTTGTCTGTCTGCAGAGTGGGAGGCAGCCAAGAATTCTGAATCGGCCAAGGAAATCGCAAATCAGCCAGTAAGCGTCGAGACCACAGCGGCATCTAATACCCAAACCGAGACCTACAACCAGCAGGTTACCATGATGCCTGTGCAGGTACAGAAGAGTCACAGTCTGGAGATAGACTGTAAACATTACAGTGCATGGACTCACTGATGTGATGTTATCCCATTTTCACTGAAAAGTAGTTTGTTCAGGGAGCAGAATGGTTTTTAGCAGATTTTGGCACAGATTGTATGTCCTCACTCATTGTTTTTTTCCTTTTGTTTTGATGACAGTGGTTACAGTGCATCATTCTTTGCAATACAGACGGTTATCTGTTAAACATCCATTCATAAACCTTCAGTATTGAATATAGGCATAAGCAGCCCCTGAGACATGTTCCAGAATTTGTGTTACTGTGAATTGTAGCCATTACACTATCAATTTAGGATTTTTTTTTGTATTTACACTCTAACATATGGCTTTCATTCAGATACCAGTGGCTCAGGCAGTTCCCAGTGCAGTCGGTTTGGTGCCTCCTACCTTCCCTGTCACTATGGGAATACCCCCACCAGGCTTCGGGCCGCCACCACCCTTCATAAGGGCTGGCTTCAATACCTCACAGCCTCCACCAGGTAAATGCCACTAATGGTTGTGTAAAAATCAAACCTACAGAAATTCACAAGCTTACACAGAATTATTTCTTTGTGCAGGTTTTATGCAGGCTGCACAGACAGCAGGCATGGCTGCAGCAACTACTTGTGAGTATTTATGACAGGCTTCTGCTATGACTTCATACCTGCCTATAAGTTTGAACACTTAGTGTCCTTTTATACCTTTGGATTAAATTTGTTGTTTCTTTTGCTCACCAACAGCACTAGTGCAGCCTTCAGTGCCCTCCAGCCAAGATGCTGTCAAGGAATCACCATTTAGTGCAATGATTCCTCCAACCAGCACTATCCCTGGCAGCTATATGCCCTCAGCCATCCCTGGAGCCGGTGTGTTCAACCCAGTTGGAGTCCAAACTCAGCAGCCCACTAATGAGAAACCTCCACAATCTGCAGAGGGTATGGATGCTGCTGCAGAACTTACACTGCAAGGTGAGACAGTACTGAAGTGTTGTCACGTGAAAGACATTTGGTGGACACTTTGATTCTATTTTCTCTGAAGAATGTTCTTGTTTGAGATTAAGTTTTTTTGTGTTTAGTCAAAAAAAACAGTCTTAGTATTTATGTCTATTATTGTGTTTGTCCTCAGGGATGCAGAATGCAGTCCGCAGTGGGATGGGTCTATTAGGCATGCACCCGACAGCTTCCCTCACCCACCCGCTGCATCAGTCTGGTCTGAGTGGGCAGAGAATGCCTGGCCTGCTGCCCCTGGATGTGCGACCCAACCTCCTCCAACCCGGTGCTGCCGCCCGCTTCCCACTGCTCATGCAGCAGGGCCCCGCCCAGCAAGCCGCCGGCCTCCTTGACAGCACCCTCCAGGCTCAGGCCCGTGCCAGGGGTCCCTTCCCTCAGCTAGACCCCTTCAACAGGGTGCCCAACCTTACCAATGAAAATCTATCCAAAACAGAAGAAGAGTCTTCCTCTGGCGCTGATGAGGGCAAAGACCAGGACTACCGTTTTCCTCCAATGGAAAAGCAGAGCACAGGCCTGCTGCGGACCCCTCCACCAGAGCATAGGGAACCCCTTGGAGCCGGAGGAGGAGGCAGGCCTCCCTTGCTCCAGACCCCAGGCACTCAGCCAGCCAGATCCAGCTTAGTAGGACGTCTCCAGGCTCTTGCAGGCTTCACTCCCGATAACCGCTGGAACCAGGGCAGAGGGGACTTTGATGAACGAGATAGCATGCGAGGAGGCCCACAGGCCCCAGGTGGTCCGAAAGGCTTCCAGGAGGAGCGCCCCACATCTGGGCAGAACTTCCCCAACCGCTTTGACAGCCGTCCTGGGACAGCAGGGGGAGCAGCCAGTGTTTCTGTAAATGCTGGAACTGTCGGGGGTCCACAGGCCTGGAACCGTAGTGGTGGTGCCACAGCTCCTTTTGACAGTGAGCTGCATCAAGACCTAGATGACCGAAGACGCCCATGGGACAGGCAAAGAGACAGGGATGAAAGAGATTTTGACTTCAGGAGGGAGATGAACGGTAACCGCCACAGCCGCGAGAGAGAACGGGAGAGGGAGCGCGAGAGAGACAGGGAGCGAGGCCGAGACCGCACCAGAGAGCATGAACGCGACAGAGACCACGACAAAGAGAGAGACCGTGAGCGGGAACGTGAACGTGGAGGCTGGACACCACTCCTCCCCCTACCCACACCTCTTCTTCCAACTCCACCTCTTAATCCCAACCTGACACTGAACCAAGGCAAACTACTTGCCCCTCTTAAATTAAACCCTCAAATTCAGTCACGATTCCAGTCCCCGCTTTTGCCTCAAGCTCAGCCCAAGCCCTCTCTCCTGGGTCAGCCACTGCCTCACGTTCAGATTAAGTCTCCTCCTCCATCACAGAACCTGGCAGCTGTGCCCGAGCCCCAATCAGAAACCCCCGTTCCATCTGACACTCCCCTGACACAGTCACCACCCTCAGCCCACTCACCCTCCACATCATCTGACAACAAGAGTCAGACCCCACCGACTGAAGCTCCCACTCAATCCGAGTCATCACCGCAGCCAGAGACCCCTCCACACACCGAATCACCTTCCCAGCACGCAGCTCAGTCCCCCTCCAAGACCACTGCTTCACCAGACACTGAGACCCCAAGCCATGCCTCACCGCTGGCTGAGGCCTCATCCCAGGACTCACCTGTGGCCTTCACACGAGCTGCCAGCCCCCCTGAAGATACGACTCAATCCCTGGAGGAGCAGGAAAGCCCACAGAAGGATGATGAGGAGGAGGAGGAGGATGAGGAGGAGGAGGAGGAAGAGGAGGAGGAGTCACAAGAGAGAGCCTCCTCACCCCAGCCACAGTGGGTCAATGGACCTGGGATGGACAGTATCACTGTGGCTGAGCCCACACCAGAGGCCTCTCCTGAGCCCTCTCCCGAGCCCACTCCAGACCCATCCGATGATTCTTTGCTCCCTGAAAGTGAAAAGGAGCCGCAGCAGGAGCAAGTTGCCTCTCCTGAGGACGTAGACAATGAACAGAGTGAGCCCATGGAGGAAGCTGCGAGTCAGCCAGTGGTAGACACTGTCACAGACACTGAGGGGACATAATCATCACTCAGTAGGTAAAAGATCATTTTGTAAAGTTGTCTCTTCTTCTCTGTACTCATGTCAGCAAACTACCACCACAACACGGGACATGACGAATACTGACTCACACCAGTTATTGTCTGATAACCAATAACAAATGATTTTATCTCTCACAAATACCAGTGTACTTAAATAGAAGGCTCGTTAGCGGGTTCATGAATAGAACTTTTCTTTGTATTTTATTTCCTTTTACCTTTTTTAAGTTGTAATGCCACACCTCCCATTTTAATTAATATAAGCTTGGGAAATTTTATTGAATTGCCTGCCAAACTGTTTCAATTGTATATGGAGAAAATTAGCTTTGACCTTCCTATGGAAGGGAGCAAGAAATCCTGGCTGTTCCACAACGGATTGAATGCGATACATGTGATACTTGAAAACGGCAGCTGCTGACCCAATTTCTGTCTCCTCTTCTTTTAAAATGCTGCTGCAAAGTTTTCAACGAATGCTTTTATGGTGTCCTGCACTGCTCTCTGCCTACATACAGTGAGACCAGTGCTTTTACCAGCTGCTTTCAATTGGGAAAAAAAAAAAAGAGAAGATTTTAAAATTGAATACATGGAAATGTTGTATCCCCAAAATAAATGTCTGTCATTTGTTTCTAATTATTCAGTGAACGCAAACAGAAAATTACGCGCCAGGGGGAAGAAAAAAAAGGAAATGAGCAGAGGGATGTTCTTATGTCGGGTGCATATTGTTTTAGTTTGAAATAAACATGCTTTGTCTGTTTAAAAACACATGCTTTAGGACTGTTTTCTGACCCAGGACCAGTGGAAAATAAGACTGCTTTACAGACTCGTACACACTGTGTGCTGTCACTTCAGTCGATTTGATGTTCTCGTAACTCAAGTTGCTGCTATACCATCCATCCACAGAGCACTTTGTTGGATGCAACCGTGGGACTTGTAGTTTTTAGCTTCTGATGACTTCAGCCTGTATGTTTCCCTAAGCTTTTGCTGGGTGACTGTTGAGGATGGGATTGTGCCTTTTTTTTGAATGGATTTTGTCGTTCACGATGCTATCCAACACTACTGTGTGATGTACACCAGACTGTGCGGTGCAACTCTTGTTTCAGAGCGCTCTCTGAAAAGAACGCACAGGAATTGACTGACCTACCGTTTGAATGGTAGCTGCGCAGTTTGTACAGCACTCACCTAGAGGAGAACTACATGTACTCCGTCATTCTGTGCATGCAGGCCTGTAGCCATGTTTTAACCTTCCTGTCTCTCTTGTTCATTTCATACTTGTAGTGGTTTTCTGTTGAGACATACTACTAGAAATCCATAGTCTGCTGTTCTCTCAGACCAAATGTCTACTACAGGAGTTGTGATGTTGAATAAAAGTTGAAGGTGCATCAGATTTTTTTTTTTTTTTTTTACCCCTGTTATTGTCATGAATTTTAATTTTAGGCTGATCAGACGTATTATTCCACACGCAACACTCAAGCTTGAACCTGAGGTAAATAGTGTGACCGGACATCTCGATTATGGCGTGTATACATTTTTAATTTACAACTTTATGTATTGAAATGTGTTTCACACACTCACAAAACGCTCATGAAGGCTGTAGACACCAACTTTTCTAATGAGTTCAGGTCTGAGTAGAAAAAATATATTCAACATTCAGAGAAAAACTCGGATAAAGGTCAGTTCCACACTGTCAAAACACTACCATATTTCACACCTCGCAATAAAGGTGTAGATTATTACCAAACAGCCCCCCGACTCAAGCAGTCACATAATTGCGGATTCTTCATATTGGAACGTCCATAACGAAAAGCCATCTGGTGATCTACTGAACAAAAGAGGGGAGGGGGGGAAAAAAAGGACGTATACAAATGAGGGAGTCGTGGAGGAGGTAGCAGAAGATGTGGGCTAACGTTACTCCCCTCCTCCACCCTGCGCTGCCAGGGACCCGGCTGCCACAGCTGGAGGAAGTGCTTACTCAGCACCGACTCCTCTCCGTGCTCATTTACGGCTCGGCTAGTGTCAGAAAACACGAGCGAGAGGATTTATTTAAACAATCGCCTCCATCATGGCGTCTGCTGATGCCGTTTCAGCGCTTTTTATTTTTATAGTGAAGCAACAATGGGATGGGAGCAGCCCAAGGTGCTGCATGACGTCTCCGCCTCCAGTTACGTCTGAGCTTAGCCCGTTAATCCGTCCCAACGTTAAAACACAGGGAAAAAAAAAAATACATATTTTATAGTTTGGCTCCGGATTAAGCATCTGGAGACCTGATAGGGCGTAAAGCCGAGATGAGAATATCCAGTTGTGTGTCTTCTAGCATGACTCAGTCCATAAATTTCTTGCTCCCACCTGGCTCCCAAAGGTCCGGGCAGGCAGCCAGTCCTCCTCCATCCTCCTGCTGACCTCCTCACTGAAAGATTTGACAGGCTGAGACTTTGAATCAACCACTATCTGCCCTCAAACAGACACGCATGTACACCGCGGTTGGCTAGAGCTCCCATGGACAACAATAAAAATAAATCCTCGCTCTGCAGAGGTCCGGCATCCTGCAGCTATTTATCTGCCACGGAGTAAAGGCCACGTCGCAAATTAAGGCTGTTTTCATTAGGGAACATGATGAGAATGGATTATCTGTGTTCGCATCGAGCTTTTCAAACCAGTTGCCCAGGCGTGGATTAAAGTATGATTTAGCTCCAAACCTGTACCTGTGTGTTGTAATGGTGTTTACTGTGCCAAGACATTTGCACAGCATCGCCGCTTTATACCGCATTTAAATGCTAGCCGGGCCCACGGGAAGGGAGCAAAGCAGGCCTGACCTTTAGTTAAGGATTACCCCAGCATGGGCTACGTCACCAGAGCACCAAAAAAACCATAATGGCATGGAGTAATGATACACCGCTAGTTCATGCCCCGGCGGTAGTGCTAATGTGTGGGTTTTGACTTGTAGGTCAGAGACGGAGAAGTTCCCTGCTGTGAGGAAGTCAATTAGACAAAGTGCTGAATGGTGAGCTTGTAAATGGGTTTTTACTATGACTTGGGAGAATCATAAACTTTCCTAGTGTTCTACTGGCTGAACTTCACGGCTTGATTTATTCTATTAAGCAGCAGCAGCAGCATTCCTCAGTAGTTATTAATATTAAAGACTCCAGGTCCACATCCCCCTCCTGCCGGGCCCGGTAGCATCAGTACCGCGTCTGACCATTTGAGGTCAGTGTGGTACTGCAGCACTCATCAGTATGACAGACGTGCTTGTGCTCGGTGCAGACTGGGTTCTTGGAGTGCGACAGCTCAAAATCTGCAGTGCTCACCTCTCTTACCTTCTGTTCTTCACTCTCTCTCGCCGCTGCCATAGGAAAACATATCCATACCTGAAGCGCCCTGCCGCGAAAACAACAACAAGCTGAAAGATAAGGGGCGTCGAAAATCACTGATCCCCGCAAGGATCTTCACGGTGCCCCCCTCGCTCAAATTAATCCATCAGATACCTCTTTCCGTACCTTTTTTTTTTTTTTGCGGGGGGATCAATACAGGAGTGCTGTGATAAATGGAACGAGGTCCTTTCAGTGTGAGACTTGGCTCGTTTCTGCAGCTTCTCAGTTGCGGCATTCTTAATTGATTAAAGCTATTGATTAGGCCCTCCCAAAGCCTCCAGACTAAAAAAAAAAAATCAGCCTCCTATCTGCCGTGGCCAGATACCCAGATATCATATTCGCAGTGGATGTCTGTGCCAAATGGAGAACGAGAGAGCGAGTGCCTGCGTTACCAATCGTGCACATTCATGAGCGCCGCAGATCGAGTTAGAGCACAAAAAAGAAAACACAGCCATCCATCTTCCGTCCACCTAGTTATGCAGTAGAGGAATCCCCTATCTCGGTTCACACTCGGCAGCCACAGTAATTACTCACCACTGTGGGAGTGTGCCTAACTTTTCCTCTGCTTTCAAGGAGCCACTGCCTGCCCGGCTCCTGTTATCAGGGCCAGCAGACTCTCCTGGACCGGGAGGTGTCCAAAGTTCCCCTCACCCCGGATCTTAGCCTCGCCACAAGTTCTGCAGGCCGCACCCTGCTGCAAATTGGAGGAGCAAGGTCACACAGTCGTCCCATCGCGCCACGGGGAAGCGTGACTGCACCGAGTTAGAGCAGCAGCAGCTATTGGTGAGGGATCCAGTGGCTTGCTCAAGGGCACCTCAGCAGCGCCTTCACTTGCCAATACACAGGCTCAGACAGAGGCCTTCAGGTCGTCGCTTAAGCTCCGGCATGAATTTTAATGCACACAGCCAGAGGGGGTGATTTTTGTGAGTTTTTAAAGAAAGAAAAGGGGAAATTTGACCTCCGTGATTCCAAAAAGCAGGATGCCGAGACCATTATGAGTCACAAAACACAGGCTCAGGTGGCTGCCGGTCGGTAATTTCCAGATGCGTTGAATAATCATGAGTTCTTGCTCTGGGTTTAGTTGGACACATTAAATGCCGACAGCTCTCGGTGGAGAAGTCTGACTGTGAGCTTTTGTTTTGGTTAAATTATGTCTGTAGTCATATTTAAAGATGTCCTCTGGTGAAAATCAAGTTTATTTTTTACTTTTGACATGTTCACATGGTTTTTATATGCTGGAAGACTTCATCTCCACATTGAAACTGCAGCATAAAGATGCCAACTGCAACAAATTCAGACTTACAGGGTTTCTTATGTCACTGAGTTTGAAGTCAAATCAGTTTCCGGTTTGATCGTGTTGCTGAATCACTCCAATATTCCGACTTACCATCATGTAGCATAGAGTCATTTTACAGTCGTTGTGTTTGAGCTTCAACAAGTGGAGTCAGGATGCCTGGAAAGAGAGCCTCTAATAGATCTGCATATTTAAAAGAAAGCAACAAGATTTATATCTAATCCATTTAAACCCTGTGAACCCCACAACCTGCCAGCAGATTTTAAATGGCGTGTTGCCTTCAAAACAGTCTGCAAAGTTATTTATAGATAGAACAGAGTTTCAGCTTCCTGACGGTCCTTAAACTAATTATTTGTGTCGCGTGCTTCTGTCAAGAAACCTAAATCTCAGCTTAAAATCATATTTCATCAAAATCACTTTATTCTACATGTCTCATTCCAAAACAAATCACCATAAAAAAACCACTTTGCACTAAGTAGATTGTGTAAAAAACAAACAATTCTGTGCTTATCGGTGCAACTGAAGTCCATCAGCAGTCACATGACAAAAAAAATCAGAGACTATTTGGCTGAACTGCAGGAAGTGTTCACACAGAGCAGACAGGAGACAAGTATGGAAACAAGAATGTAAGGCGTAACATATCTATAGTATGTCGTCTGGTTTTTTCCAATTTGGGAAAACGCATTTTGGGAAAAACTAATTAATTAAACTTTCATTTTGATTTTGATCCAACCACCGCAACAGGGCCTGAGGTCGGTAGCTAGACTCTTCTCCTCTGTGGTTGGTGGAACAAGTTACCAAACTCTATTAAATCTGCTGATTCCCTCTCAGTCTTTAAGAAAAGACTAAAGACCAGCTCTTCACTGAACACCTTTGCACAAACAAACAAACAAACAAACAACAACAACAAAAATCCTATTACCTCCCACACAACCTGCTGCTGGCATCAATGCCCTATCACACTTGTTCTATGGCACTTATCTAGATTGTTTTCTCCTGACTAGATCCTTGCTTGTATCTACTCAGATGTACGTCACTTGGGTAAAAGCGTCTGCCAAATGAAATTGTAGAATTTTGTACTTTTGTGATTTAGGGCATTATAACCGTGTCAAACTGCACAGAACACATTTTTGAATTCTCTCTACTTCTAGCCATGACTGAGCTGTTTCAATAGAGGTGCAGGATTTTATCTTGCAGTGATAAATGGATGAGTAACACTGAATAAAAATGTGACAGGAAGCAAAAAACTTTGGGGTTTTCATGTAAAATAAAAATCTAAACATGTAACTTAGACACACAGAGAAGAATTTCTGGGGGTTAATCAGCGATCGGAGGGGGACTTTAAAGATACTACAGTCCTGATAGGCTTTGGTTGTACAGCAGAGCTCCATCAATATTTAATCTGACGAGTTCATTGTTTTGTTTTATTACTAGCTGATGTGGCGATGTTGCTGCGTGCAGACGTTCGTGTTCCCCCGAGGATGAGTCCTAATGACTTTGGAGCTCTGATTCACCGTCATTAGTACAAAATTTTTTACCTCCGTTCCCGTCAGCTTCAGCTCGTGATTAGCTCTAATTAACAAACGCCAGCATGCCGATACACTACGAGGCTGCAGCGTTTACAGTAACGTGTGAGTGTCTTTCCGAGGCATCCTAGAAATAGAAGAGGTTCAGTCAATCCAGACTTCAAATAGTGCTCTTGATTGTTCCCTCCTACAGAACAACTTGTCTCATTTTTCACTCAACTTTCATGCACATACTTCATTTCATCCTCTCTGGGGGCGAATAGAAATTTAGCAGCGAGTGTTCTCTTTTTTTTTTTTTTTTCACATTGTGCCGAGAGCAGGAGGAGAGAAAGCCTGTGTTTGCCAAGTCAGTGTGTATTTGCATACTGAGGAGGTGTGTGTGTGTTATCAGTGGTCTACATGCCTGTCACTGAATACCTTTTTCCTACTCATAAACCGCCTGTGTGTGTGTGTGTGTGTGTGTGTGTGTGTGTGCGTGTGTGTGTGTGTGTGTGTGTGTGTGTGTGTGTTGGCAGCGTGTCAGCGGAGCCACAGTGCAACCGGAATTAAAGCCATCATCAGTACAAACAGGGCTGACAGAGGCAGAGACATTACACTCACATCCTAAGATTGATGCCGGACAACTGTTGACTGTGTTAACATTGTTAGCGGCTAATCTTTCCTGTTGCAAAACACAAATATCAGTAAACATGCGTCGTCTGTTTACATGCAAGTATCTGCCCAAAGAGGCTGCTGCACGAGGCCGCTTGTGTCTCTGACTGTCTGCACGATATTGTGCACTGTAAAAGATGGATGTTTTTAACTGTGATTTCTTTAACAGTTTAGATTGTAGAATACAGACTATTATCATCCATCCATTATCTATACACCGCTTAATCCTCACTAGGGTCGTGGGGGGCTGGAGTCTATCCCAGCTGACTCAGGGTGAAGGCAGGGGACACCCTGGACAGGTCACCAGTCTATCACAGGGCTACACTTAGAGACAGACAACCAAGCACACTCACATTCACACCTACGGACAATTTAGAATCACCAATTAACCTCAACATGTTTTTGGACCTTTTGGGAGGAAGCCGGAGAACCCGGAGAGAACCCACGCTGCACGGGGAGAACATGCAAACTCCACGCAGAAAGATCCGGGGTGTCCTCACCGGGACGCGAACCGGCGACCTTCTAAGTGCGAGGCAACAGTGCTAACCACCGACCCACCTTGCAGCTAAAATACAGATTATAACTAGCAAAATCACAGATAAATGTTTAAATAAGTAATTAATGAAAACTTTCTAAAACGTCCACAACAACAATCTGTATTTTGTCAAATGGCAAAAATAAAACAAAACCATTTTACTGTATTTAAATCACCAATATATCATTATTTCACATACATTTGCTATTATTTGCAATCACAAATATGTATATTAAGAGCTGAAAAATAATAAATATCTGTAATAAGGTTTATTTTAAATATTTTTCACAATTTGTCAAATTTCCTATGTCTAGTAAAATCACAGATTTTTTGTTAACCATAAACCCCCCCAAAATGTCAATAACCAACATCAATAATCTGTACAACATTTAACAGTAAAGTCACACTATTCCTACTGTATTTAAATCAGCAAAAATAGCATTATTTTACAGACATTTTCTGTTATTTGAGAGAAAAATAGTACGTATATTAAAAACTGAAAAATGGTAAATAACTTGTGAAATTCCAGACAATATCCTGTTAAATCACTGAAAAAAAAGTATTAATTTACTTGTTGACTGTAAAAAAAAAAAAAAGAGGCCAAATCTGTACATAATGTCCACTTCAAAAACCTGTATTTTTACAAACAGTAGTTAGTTTGTTTTTTACAAAATATAACTGTAAAAATTTCACTGTTGTGCTGTATTAAATAATCTCAAAATATCCAGATTTTACAGATTTTTCATTTAGTTTCCCACTTTTTTCCAAAAGTTTTTGAATGTTTTGGTATTCTACCATGTTTTAGCTTTTTTTTTTTTGGCACCCTTGCTGCTAGATTTTCACTTGTCTTTTTGTTTTTTTTGTTTTTTTACTGGATTTTTTTTTTACATCATGGGTTTATTATGGGGTCACCGGGGTTTACGAGGTCAAAGGTCACCCCTGCTGGAGACACAGGGAGGTGCACGGAAAACCAACGGAGTTGTCACGGAGATAACCACAAGCAACAAACACCTTTTCCTGATTTTAGTCCGGCTGTGATTCGCAGCAGGGGAGGAGGCGTTGTGCGTTTTTGTATGGGTGACAGGGGGAGCTTATTAAACGTGCTAACACAAACGAGGCGTGTGTGTGTTTGTGGGAGGGTGGAAACGTGGCGGCGGCAGGGTGAGAGGGGAGATATGCCGGGAAGCGAGGCGGGCTCAGATGCTGAGCAAGCGAGGCGAGCCGTTCGACAGCGCAGCACATTGTGCCGGGAAATGGGCGACAAATTGGGAGAGGTGAAACGCATCGGGACAGGGAGGCAGGCAGGTAGCGGCTCTCTGATGAGGGTGGGCGTCGAAGTCACACACACTCATTTACATCAGGTTTCTGATTACGGAGCCCCTGTTCGTTCTTCTGCAGCTACAGAAAGTGTGTGATAAAAACCCACACATTCACACTGCGGGCGCTTCAGATGTGCTTTATTCCCATGCACTCTGCTCCATTCACATGTCTGTCACTGGTAATAGAAGAGCTGTTAAAAGCTGCTTATTAAAGGCTGACTAAGCTTCTTCCTGCAGATGTGACACCTGCTTCGGGAACCGCCAAAACAAGCCTCACTGTTTCCATTAAAGAGCACAATGAGTGTGTGTGTGTGTGTGTGTGTGTGTCTACCTGCCCACACATGAACAAACAGAGTCACTGTTTGTTCGCCCCCGGTCCCCTTTTGCTCCTCATGTGCCGTTTGTTAGCAGCAGCTAGCTGGTAATTAGCCCTGAAGGCCTCCTCGTCGTCTCGGCGTTTGTTTACGATGGTTGGAAGCAGATTCCCTCCTGAGAGCTGGAGGCGTCACTCAGAAGTGTGCACATGAGATTGAGTGTCAAATTAAAACAGATAGGAAACTCCTGACTCACCAGAATCCTGCAGGAGGAAGTGGATCAGGGTGGTGGGATCAAACCCGGTGGTGTGTTTATGGCTCATCGCTTAGATCCAAGTGTGGGTAGAACTGATGTGGAGGGGGTTTTCGAGGCTGATGCCACTTTTTTCAATAAAGCGAGCAGCACTTTTATCCTACAAAGTGAATTAAAAACCACACACGCGTCTCTCATTAATAATTCTCGCTGTCTGGCCTCGCAGCTGCTTTTAAATTCATTTGCCCAGAATCTGAGAGATATTGTGATTTGAGATATATTGCAGTGAAGAAGAATGTAATCTCAGACATTTTCACTTCAGAAACAATGCTCTTATTACTTCCTAATCCACAGAACACACTGCTAGATGTTTTCACACGGACTAAAGTCGTGTGAACTTTTTTTTTTTTTGCAGACAAGTTCAAACAAATTGTCACATAAAAGGACTTTTTTTTTCTCCTCCATATCCTGCTATACACCTGTGTCTGCTTTAGTGCGGCGGTTACTTCCCTGTGTTGAGGTAAACACACATAATAATGAAATCAAAGCTACCAGAGTGGCAGAATGCTGCTGTTGTGGCAGATATTCTTTAAAAGCCCCCTTGTTCTGCTCCTCATGACTGACACGTCTTTTTTTTTTTTTTTGCCAGAACACAAAGACTTATTGTGTTTTTAAGTTTTAGTACCTGAAACGATCATTCATGCTTAAATCTCCACCATGTCAGCTGTGAATAGCAGCAGATTTTTAAAAACAAAGCGAATGAATATTTTATCAGGCTCAGTCTTAATACTTTCTAAAGAGAATAAATACTTAACTGGTGATTCTAAATTGTCCGTAGGTGTGAATGTGAGTGTTGTGAATGTATAGAGAATGGATGGATGGAGAATAAATACGCTGCATCTTAACGTCACTGTATCTATTACTAAATCCTTTCCTGTGAATAACTGAACAACTTTTGTGATTAATTCTGTTACCGATGCAAAGCAGCTTGTTCCATTTACCACATCTATCACTCCGGCCTCCTATAAAATGACGTCCAACGAAACTGAATCCTCAGTTTCTCCCAGATTTCTTCTGATCAACATATCTTTGCCATTTATTTAGTGTTACTCCTTATCTCCCAGCCAGTTTCACATTGGATGAAGCAGGGACTTGTATCCCTGTGATCCACAACATAGAGGAAAAGCATCAAAGATGTTGTGAACGGATGTATTTTAACTCAAAGCAAGATATCCTGATTTCCTAAACCTAACCAGAGGAAATGAAGCTTTAAGCCCCTTCCAGACATCAACTATTTTCCCTAAATCTGACTTGATCTGAATGTTTCATGTCTGAATACCTGGTAACTTCTCTGTAGAAGTTACAACAGCAGTGTTACCTGGTTGGACATAGTTACATACAGTCGTCCTCAAATGTATTCATACCCTCCCTTTAAAGAAGGAAAAACAGCTGTCACTGAAAAACAAACAAAAAAAAATCAAGCAATCAAGCATGATGGGACCCATAAACTAATATTTTATTGAACAACCCTTTGAGCCAATCACTGCAATCAGATGTTTTCTGTAACTCTCAATCAGATTTCTGCACCTGTTGACAGGTATTCTGATTTTGGCCCACTGCTCATCGGCAAAGTGCTCTAATTTGTCTGGGACAGTTTTATGTTATTTTATTTTTCAAATTATTCTTTTCAGCCACAAGTCAAAAGCAATGACTTATTTCACTAAGTTATAATTTAGAAAATTTTTATTTATTGTTACTTTTTTCAGTTTCTAGTTATTTGAGTGATTATTGTGAATTTTGTCTTTTCTTTAATGGAAGGGTGTGAATAAATACTGTATGAGGATGACTGTACCATCACTGCACAAGTCTGAAGTACACGTAGTCACATTAACTGATAGGCAAGCATAAGCGTTATACTTTAAGTTGTAGATTTTTCCCCAAGATTTTAGCATCAATATTCGTCCAAAATCACCAAACTTTCCATAAAAATAAAACTTTTTCGAGTCACATTACTGAGACTCACCTCCTGGTTTCTGACAAAACATTAACAGCAGCAGAAGTTTAGTTTGTTGGTTCCAGCTGTTTGTTGAAGTCTTTCTTCTAAATGAATTCAACAGATGCATCATCAGACAGCAGCAGGATCCACACGAGCGCCTCCAAGAGACTTACACACATTCACGCAGGTGGAAGAACAGCAGTAGCGTCATTAATTATTTCTCATTATAAATGATCCCAACGTGTAGTCAGGATCAGTCGGATCTAACAGCAAGTGACACTGTGAACTTCGCTTCACCTCAGACAGGTGAGCTGTCGCGCAGAGTCCCAGTCGACAAGCTGTACATAAACCGGTTGTGATATTGCGGATTTACACTTAGTCTTTTGTTCATTAGTGCATTAGTGAGCACTTTAGGTGTTAATCTGGCGCGTATGACAAATACTGCGCCCATTCTGCGGCCCTCGCTTCAGCCGGTTTGTCTAAATGAAGCCGTGAGAAACATTAACATAAAAGTGACTCAGCGTCTGGATGACAGAATGTCGTCACTTCAGCAGATTAATGAAACCAACAGGGCTTCAGATCCCACGTCTGGAGAAGTCTAACAATAGTTCTCCCACACAGGACGCAAAGTCTCCTGGGTTAGTTCAGATGCATGTTTCTACTTCCTCCCCGACCTCCTGACATGAACTTCGAGGCCTCTTCGAACTGGATGCACTTCCTGCTACATCATAGAAAACAGGTTTCTTGTAGGTTTTTTTTGTTTATGTAGAAACATAATCTCCGTCTTGATGCTCAATCTTTAAAAAATATCCCAAGCTTTGCTGTGATCAGTGGGAACGTTCTCCATTCCCACAGTATATTCCTGCTCCTTTAGCCCCTTATCCGCTAAATCCGACAGTAAATACGCGTTTATCGTCGACGTTTACTACGAGCGGGCAAGGAACTATCTTTACACTCACGCTTTAGAGTCACTTGAAGGATTGTGTGCAAAAACCTGCTGTAGAGACGATTCTCTCCCGTCCTTGCTCACGAGTAGTTAACCCTGCGTGGACGCCTCCAACCTCCCTCCTGCCGCTCGGCCAATCTGTCGAGCGCGTGCGTGTCATAGCGTGTGCGCGACTTTGTCAATATCACCCACGAGGGTTCCCATGCCACCCCGCTGATGGGGATTAAACATTCATGATCATGTTTATTAATGACCAGCAGGCACCAGGGATCCCCAGGCTGTCACACACACACACAAATATATATGAAAACACACACAATTAATTCCTTTTTGCTCACACACTTCTCTCTCATACACCTACGCAGCTTCTTCACGCATATTTTAGATGCACAGACAGACTGGAATCCTTTATCTGCTTTCATGCTGTTAATAGCACTGAAGTCTTGAGTGTGTGTGTGTGTGTGTGTGTGTGTGTGTGTGTGTGTAATATGGATCCACTGGCCTGTTAAATAGAACAAGAACAGATTTCCTGTCTCTCTGTCTCTCTGGACCGCCGGTCTGAACTCTCCCATGGGTGGAGGGATGGACCGAGGACCTCGCCGAGAACATCTGTGACGGCCGGCCCCAGCAGAGACTGCAGTGTGACAGCTCCTATCCACAGCAGATGTCACAACAGTGTGTGTGTGTGTGAGAGAGAAAGTGTGTGTGTGTGATCAGAGTTGAGAAGTCCATGACCTAGAGAAGAAGTAGAGGATGCGTGTCTTCGTCCTGTTAATTCTTAGCAGCAGATAAAGCAGGTGGAAGACAGTTAACATCTTTAAACAAAATCAGTCGAACCACTTCTTTGAAAATAAAGTTGCTGCATTCCTACTCGTTGGCTCTTCCCCTTCAAGCCTAATGTGATATGAAAACTATACATGCTTTGCCCTACGGCCTCCGCAAATGAAATGACAAATGAGTGATGAGCAGAGGAGCGCTGATGCTGCACTCCTCACATCTTCTCTCATTCTCTCTGCTTTTACCTTCATTATTCTTTCGCTCCACTTCGTCCTTGCATCCTCTCCCTTTCACTCCCTTTCGCCCATTTGCGCCTCATTTTTTTTACCTCTCTGCCCCTCTATCTCTTGTGCTCTGCTCCCCATCCTCTTTTTTTCTTTCTTTCACTCCCCAGTGAAGCGTGTCACGCTCTGGTCAGACTCCCTGGTAACGGAGCCTCTCTGTGGGAGCTCCTGCCTGGATCATAAAACTAAACTAAAAATACAGCTTAAAAAAATTCCATCATGTCAGAGGGGCTAGAGAGCAGTAAATTACCCTTCAAACCAAGGGATATTCTGCTTAAATGAATTCACCCGTTACGATGGGGGAATCTCCAGCTAGCCGGTGAGCTCAACGCTAAAAATAGGAACTTCAAAATGACCACATGTGCTTTGTGCTCACATGGTAGTATTTTCCAAGGACATAGGTTTGGTTCCAGAAGAGGAGGGGATGCATGATTTGACTAAATATACATATTAAACAGCTAAAAATATATGGATGCTGTTTACCTTCTTAATATAGAAATCTATACATTTGCAGATGACTCCATTTTTGTACATTTTCAGAAAACTTCTTTTTTCGATGTTTGCTTGAGATAATATTAAACTGAATTTGAGTGGATTTGACTCAGTAGAAATGACATGACAAAAATAGAGATAACTTAAGTTTGATATTGTCTCAGGTAGATGATGGAAAAGAGGGTTTTCTGAAGGCTTGTGAAGATGAAGTTAACCGTTTTTGCAAATGAACTCTTCATATTGTATTTACAGAACGCGACTCTTTACTGCCTTATCTTTGATTGATTCAAATATCTTTACTGTAAATAGAAAAAAGTAAGAAAACAATTTTACACAAAAAGCTGCAGGTTCAGCCTCCACCAATCAGAGGCGAGGCTGGTCGACCTTATGCAGCCTGCCAGGCAAAATTCAGGGCAAATAAAATATGGGGCTTGCTTCTATTAGATAACCCATTTATAGTGGAAATATACTGTAGAATTTTTATTTTTATTTTCACATTTTAAAGACTTCTAGCACATGTTGAGTCTGATTGAATCCAACAATCAGACATTTTCAATTTGCTTTGTGCACTGAGTAGTGCTGGAAAGTACTTTTAGTTTGTTTTCACTAACAAGGACTACTTTCTCTGTATTTGTTTGCAACTAGATAGCCCGACTACTAAATATATGAGTAGAATTGTGTCAGATTATTCAGATTTAATTTTATCTGTGTGAACTCACAGCCTTTGTAATCAAAAACAAAAACAAAAAAAAATCTTTTCACTGTTAAAGTGTCTGAGACTTTTTCTTTGATGTTTCAGCGCAGAACGAGAACAAGTCTGGAATCTGGAATCTGCACTGATGTCAAACAACAGACTCAATAGGAACAGTGTTCTTTATAACCTAATATAATGCAGCACAATAACAATACACCCACAAATGAAGTTGTTGTACCCCACTGAACATAACGCTGGACTGAAACTGGAGCACCTTCATCCTGAAACTAATTGAAACCAAACATAATTGCGAATCGCTAGTTAAACTAAAATTCTATTAAATCCAGAACCCAAAAAATCGATGCTGTGTTAGAGGAGGAGGGTCAGGAGGCTGAAGCAAAGGGTCTGACAGGGTGAAGACGGGATTTGTTTCTAATGAGTGAGCAGACAGTCTTATCTGCCAACCTATTTTGGCTTTCACCCACTTTACCCCACACACACACACACACACACACACACACACACACACACACACACACACACACAGACAGGCTGCGTTGTCCACGTGGGACACCGGAGAGAAAATGAGAAACATGAATCTGGCACTGGTCCCGGGTGTAGGAGTTAGTGTGTTGGGGGGTCAGGTCTGACCAGACGATGCAGGGGCGGGTCGGACCGGGGGGGTAAAGTGGTTGGAGGCTGAGAGGGTAACGGAGACTGCATCTATTTAACAGGCTGCCAGACAGAGGACAGAGAGGAGGAAGGAGAAGAATATGATGAACTAGCTGTCACATACAAAGGCTGCATCATTTAAACCGGATCATCGTTTCCTCGTCACGGTTCCATGCCAACCGTGAGCGCACAAAAAACACAGGCTGGACAAAACAACGGAAACATTGAAACGACTTTCATCATCGCATCTTCGTAATTACAAGGTCAGCTTCACAGGCAAAGCGACCAATGTACCAATTAGTGGTGTGTGTCAGCTGTATAAAAGATCACTTCTTAATACGTGCATTGCGGCTTCTATCATATGGGATGTGGATACATACATTTTTAACATTTTATATCAGCCGACGTGAACCGCGGCTTATATTTGGAAAGGTTTCAGTTCAGCAACTACAATCTCATCTGCTGCTGCTCAGCTCAGCCACAAAAACAGAAAGAACATGATTCACGTGCAGACAGAACCGCCAGACCCGTCTAGGTGGGATTCAGAAATAATTTGTGGGTAAATTACACATCAGATCGAGATCAGCTGCATTGCTGAGGGTGGTCCACTGTCGTAAGTCAGACTTCATTAACAGGGATAAATCTGTTGATCCTGAAAAAAATGAAATCTGTGCTGGAGAATTATTTTATTATTTTTTTTATAAAGCAGGAAAAAGTTGGAGCTCTAACAGAAGATATTGCCTCATATTACGAGTAGATTTATAACGCTGAATTAACTGCAACGTGGTCTCGGGGTAAATAAAACTAAGCATCTATACATTTTCAACAACTCTCTTGAGCTATTTGTTTGCTTACTGGTCTCAATATAGCAGCTTGATTACACTTAACACAATCAAATAATGAACAATTAACATCTTGCAGCATGAAAATTTCTGTTAATTAAGCTCAAATCAGCTGATATGCTGTTAGGCTGCATCCTTCAGGGCCGCTTGAGATCTGGGGCCACACAGCAGGTCCTCGCTTTTGTTAGTAATCCAGTCTTAGTGCTGTATATGGGCCACTTACCTGGAATGATAATACCCTTAAACATGAAATAAGAGTGAACTAAAATGGTTCCCATGACCTCCCAGATCACCAGGTTTAAACGGCACTAAACCTGCCTGGGATGTCCTGTGTGTGTCCCCCCCCCCTAAGACTTGGAGCCTTTCCTGCTTATAGAAAGCTCCAATATCCTGTTAGACACAGCTGAGGATTTTAAACAGCAGCGCAAGGAGACATGAAGCTGTTCAGAAGGTGAATACATAGCTGTCATTTACGGTGAAGCGTTTCCAGCTCGTTGTCTTTACATGGAAGCCATCGTGGTGATGGTAGCAGACAATGGAGGATAGTTATCTTCATATACACACTTTTGCCGCATCAAACCTACATGCATGAACACACACACTGCTGCACACAAGAGAACTAACAGGATTTCACAACTCAAATCAAAAGAGTCTCACATGTATACATCCATTAGCTATTATTAGGTAAACAGGTTAATGGGTAAACAACCGCTATAGAGAGCACAAACACCAGGGGAGACCTGCTGCTCAAAAATGGAAACATGTTAAGTGCTTTTCTCTTCCTATAGCTCTCCTATACACATGGAATAATCCAGGGTGCACACATTTCAAAATAAATAACTGTTATTCTCCCCCTGAAAAATTATAGTAATATACAACCCTGCACATCGATGATTTTCTTGGCGCATTGCTTTAACAGCTTGGTAACGCTGGCAAGTCCAAAATGGTGTCATTTAACTGGCTGTTAAAGGGCAACAATCGTCTGACTCACTGGATGTAGACTTTGGGTATAAGCAGCTATTTCCACTTCGCATTTCACACAGCTGTAGTCTCCCCGTCTGCTATCTATGTCTTATTGTTTTCAAAATCCTTTTCACAATGCGAAACAAAACCAACAACCTCTGAGCAGCAACCCACACACACAGAAGAGAGCAGGTTTTAAAAGTGTTTTGGATCAGCTTTGTTTCCCCCATCACTCTTTCTCTGGGGCACTGTTGCTGCATCCTGGGCTTAGCACCATCCAAGGCGATTGTTATTGGTTAAAAAAAAAACAACGGCAGAATGATGATGAGATCCTATTAGACCATTCTCCAGCACCGACACAGGGCTGTGGTCCAAACCTGTGTGCATGTCCTGACCTGGCAACGTTCGATTTCATTGGCTGAAATCACAACTCATGCTGGTAGATTTTAGCGACCTTAATTAGCTAATTAAAAACAAAATGAGCTGATGAATTTTTAAAAACAAACATTTTGAGGGGTTTTTAAACATGCACTTGGTGGCTACATACATCATATTTTTCTGAAAGACTAAGACTAAATCTACATGTCCTGAATTGCAATGAAAAATACTTTCTAAATAAGATGTAACTAATGTGAGCAAGCCTTACCACTCTTCAAACATCTCCTTGACAACCTCAGGCAGTTATTTTGGGTTAACAAGACCAGAGTTCTATCAAAATGATTGGGGAGAGAACCATCCCAGCAATTTAATTGGTCACAAGAGTCTGCAAAAACGTCATCATATCCCCGTGTTAGAGTCCATGTGGAGCCGTCTGAGGACATTCCCACATTTCTGTCCACATTTACAATACAAAAAAACAATGGCAGAAGTGTGCATGAGTGGAAAACATAGACACAACCATGAGAACGGACTCCTGCAGACTAGAATCGTAGCATAATAACAGCAACTACGCGTCTGCAGCATTAACTTTGATGACATCAGGGACCAGTTTCCACACAATTTACAACACGGAGGGTGTGCAAGTCCTGAACCTGCACCCCAATAAATGCGCCTAACTCGCTAATCATGTTCTCATATGCCTTCAGAGTGATGCTTGGTTGCTCCTATGGCTTGTAAGCTACTTTGCTGGACATGCAGTCATTGCAGCAGAGAAAGCTCCGGTTAATCCACTCCTTATACTTTTCTCTTCTCTCTGTCCGTACCCTGTTGGGTATCACTCAGCTCCATGCACACCACTTAAACGTGTGGAAAATCCAAAGCTTCACAGACGTGCTGCGCCTCTCTACGTTGCTAAGCTATGACTGGATAACAATTGTGTGGGGGAGGGGTTTAGCAACACTCAATTAGTAAAGGAGGAATTCATTTGTGTAGTGAATTGTGTTCCTACTGGAGTTGCCACATTTCTCCTCGGAAGTTTATCCCCAAGGACACTAAAAAAAAAAAAAATGCATATGAGCCTAAAAGCACAAACCAGGATATGTAAGCTCACAAGAAAAAAAAGGCTAATCCGTCGTTGCCATGCCTCCACAAGGCCTGTAAACAAACCAGACAGTTCGAAAGGGGGGAAGTATCAGCTTTCTATTAACACTCCGGGTCGCTCATTTCCTACTTTGTTTAAAAAGCTGAGCTGCCAGACAGACAGCTTGTGTTTTGGTGCTTTCTGGACTAGTAGGTGATGATTTTGTGGGAGAGACCCAGAGCAGCGTACGTGTTTCTAATTAGGAAAGTGAAATGAGCAGATTTTAACAAGGCGACTTTAACGGCCCTGTGCGCTGCTCCCTTCACATGGGTGTGAAAGTGCTTCTCAGCGGGGAGCCGGGAGGTAATAGGTGTGGGAACGTTACCTTAGCGGGCTCGACGAAGGGAACCATCGCTGTCCTAATGGACCAATAAGAGCGTGATTGTAACATTTTATCTTGAAGGCCGGCAATATCACATTAATTGGCGACGGAGTAATTTTGCGGTTGTGTGTCGCAGCAGTAAAGACTCGTTCCCAGACTTCTCTTTCTGCTGCGTGTTGTTTGTGTCTGGCTTGTTTGCGCCTATTGAATTTGAATGAGCAGAATTTAGCCTCAGCACGTCTCAATACAAATCACATTACACTTCAGAGTGAATGATTGCATTTGGTTCATTGGAATCAGCCTTTCACTGTTCTCTGCTGAATAGAGGGTTTGATTTTTTTTTTTTAAAGGTACGTTGGCTCGTTATACGTTACCCTCATTTGACTCAATTTAAGCGTTTGAGAACTCAATCAAATGTCCCCGTGTTTGCTCTGGAATCCCCTCCGCCGGTCTCTGGCTGCAGGGCGGCGCTTGCACTCATTCGATCAGGAGTGAGGAGATTTGAAGCAGCTTAAACTGTCACGCCAGCCCAAAGCTACAGACTGTTTCTTTATTCTCTTTCATTGAGTCTATAAAGACGAGGCTTGTCCAGTCCTGATCTTTCTTTCATAAAGTAATCGCCCCATAGTCCCTCAATCATTTATATCCTTTGCGCTCTCGTGTGGGATATATTTGGCTACTTACACGCTCTCCAACTTTGTCATTGTCAAATCTGTCCCACATTCAGGTAAAGGAAACAATGGACACTGATGTTTTCTCGGACACTCTGCGGTGCTGCTGCTGCGTGTCAGACTTGACACGGGAAGATAAACACTCTGTTTGAGGACACGCCATTTTCCTACCACAGAGAAAAAGCAGGCAGCTGGATGTTTCTGAGCTAATGTAGGTGGGCAGTGTTGCCTCAGAGGAACTGGTAAAAAGGTAGAAATTCAGCACAGATAAAACATAGAGGCTTAAAGGGATAAAGAAAACGTTGTTTTTTTTCCCACAGAGTTTTCTTGAAAGGATTTAGTTAAACTATAGAACAGATTTCACACAACAGATGCTCGTATGTATCCGTAAATCTTATCTGAGACAGCCAAACGTTGGATTAGACCACAGATGTCATATACTATAAGTTAAGTGGGTATATTCTGAAGTGGCCTGCTTCTTGCTAAAAATGGAAACTGACAGTTCACACACCATCCCAGTGATGTCATTTTTACCACAGTATAAATAAAATTCGTAAAGAGGCGTGCAGTGCTAAAGGTATGTAAACTAACATCCCTCTTCAAGTGGCTGAATGACTGAAAATGAAGAGAAATATAATCACTGGGTGACTCCTGTGTTGCAATTCTATTCTTGTTGCTGCTTACCTAATGGCACTTGTCGGCATTTAGCACAAAAAAGACTAAACTGTGAATTGGGATGTGCAAAAAAAACAGCTTGTAGAGTAGTGTCACTATAAGGCAGCAGTCGCATTAACACTCCCACACGTTATTCTCACCTACTGTAACACATTGTGCTGACTGTACGGTGTGCAGCAGTGCTGTTTTTAGTCTTTTATTGTAGTGTGCGGCCCTTAAAAATCCTCTTCAACACGAGTCACATACTGTTTTGTCTTTGGGATGTGCAGGGAAAAAAAATGCAATGTTTTATCTTTTTTTTTTTGATTGTCTTTGCTTCAGAGTCTTTAGAGGGTTTGATCCCCTCAGGGCTGGTACCACTGCTGTATACAGATGTGTATACAGCCTGCAGTTGTGTGCTGTTGTTGAAATCATTTGGTTTTAAATACCGCCTCTGGTGAAAATCAAGTGTCTTACCTTGTTAGCATGTGCATATGTTGTTATATGCTGGGAGACATGTGAGTGAAACAAGCAGTCAGCTCCATGCAGTTTCAAAAACATGGATTCAGACATGCAGGGTTTCATGGGTCCAACAACACAGTGATGTCATTGGATAAAGAGCACACCACTTTAGGCACATTTTGCATGTCGTGCATTTTAAGCTTTCTTTGTCGCATTTAATAGCATTAAAATAGCACGACATGATTACGGTTGAGGTAAAGTTTAGTGACTGCATGACATGTAGTGACATGCAAAATGCAAAAAAAACGTTCTGATGACATACAAAGTGATTTTTTGTGTTATTCACTCGCTTTTTCAGGATACCAGGTTGAGCAAATCCAAGCAACTAATCACATCTACTTGCAAGGTCACGCTTTCTGTATCATTATGCTTATTCAGGATCGGTTTTGGGTTCGAACATCCATCCATCCATTATCTATACACCACTTAATCCTCACTAGGGTGGTGGGGGGTTGGAGTCTATCCCAGCTGACTCAGGGTGAAGGCAGGAGACACCCTGGACAGGTCACCAGTCTATCGTAGGGCTACACTTAGAGACAGACAACCAAGCACACTCACATTCACACCTACGGACAATTTAGAATCACCAATTAACCTCAACAAGTTTTTGGATTGTGTGGGAGGAAGCTGGAGAACCGGGAGAGAACCCACGCTGCACGGGGAGAACATGCAAACTCCATGCAGAAAGATCCCGGATGTTCTAACCGGGGATCTTCTAGCTGCCAGGCGACATTGCTAACCACTGAGCTAGCTTGCAGCCCCGGCTTCAAACATGTGCATATGAATTTCTCCACTATTAGAACTTGTGATTATATAGTATGAAGTAGCTTTACAGAGTTTGAGCAAAGTCATAAGTGAGCTGGTGTGCTCCAGCTGCAGCGAGTGGAGAGGGGTGGATGGAGAGAGAGTTCAATCTGTAGATGTGCACACTGTAAGTAATGGTGTAGAGTATCATCCAAGTCAATTTAGGCCAGAAATTGATTATTTTCATGGGGGAGAAAAATGTAATTTGTAACACAGAGATGAGTTTTCAGGGGTTTAATCAATACATACTGAGTGACTTTACTTGGTGCTGCTTCTATCAACCCCTTATGTGCATTATTTCATGTGTGGTTCTGCACACTGGTGTTCAGCAGCTCTGAACTTGTTTGGCATGATCATGAATGACTGATATCATACCCCTGTCTTAATCACTCCTGCTTCCTTGGTGACACAGGTGTTGATATTCTGCAACAACCTCAGTTCGGTCACCTTGAAGTGGTTCATTTTGCAGAAAGCAATCAGTGCAAGTAATCAACCAAAGGAAGAAAAACGGAGGTGCTTTTCACAAGGCACTGTTAGGCAGGTTCTACATAATAATCATCCTTCACCGTCTGCTCTCTGCAGTATACAGTAACTATTTTTCTGGATTAACAACAGACCTTTTGATGCTTTTTTTTTGTGTGGCCATGTTGGCTTTAAGTGCCAATTTCGTCCCAACTTTTGCAGCCTTTTAGCTCCGACTTTCACGGTCCCACCCTCCTATTCGTCAAATAACCATCTCAATCCGTTCTCCACACTCAGGGACACAAAAGCCTAATTCAGCTCATCACTCTGTCACACCCTTGTGATACTTTCTTCACCTAGAACTCAAGCAATCAACAGCTCGGGCACATGCAGCTCCTCTCTTTGCTCTCTGTTGCTCTCCTCTCAGTAATGACATATGTGTGTGACAGACAGGCGGTCAGACAGACGGATGATGCAGCGTGCAGGGGACAAATTCATCACATATGTGGTTTCCCACACCGGTGCATCTACACAGGTTTATATATCCTCTGATAGCATTCCACTCTATCAAGAATCTACCGGCTCCATCAGCCATTATCTGCAACTGCGGGATTTATTTCTGCTGGAAATGAAACTGTTAGTGACGTTTCTGCTGAGTAATTCTCGCAGGTCTTCGGTTCAAAGAGCTTTTGCGTGAGACTCTTGACTCGCCTTTTTATAGATTTACAATAAAGGGACCGAGGTTTTTAAGCTAATACTAATGGAATCACATGTAAATCAGGAGCTTTAAGTGCTCTGTCTGTCCTTTAAAGACCCAAATAACACCGGTGTGAGAGGTTGGCCGCTGTGACACACACTTCCCTCGTTGTCGTCATTGATTTCTCATTAGTTAGGCCCTCAGGAGTCGACATGCTATCACTTGGATCAGACTTGTCGTGTTCAATTAAAAGCCTTTCCACAACCGCTCGGCTTTTTCATACCTTATCTTTACAGGTGCCCTTCGTGCGCCTTTTAAAGATTTCCTTTGTCTGTTGTGCGAGCTGCTGCAGTGGCCTCTTTTGTGCTTCTGGATGCTTTAGTGCTTTTCTGCCATATTTAGCAACAAGTAAGGAGTTGTCTCTGGGTGTGGCATGCAAAGTCTGATTATAGCTCTTCCTTTGTCTGTCTCACACACCTTTATGACAACTTGTGTTTCTGGTCACCGTCTGGCATGGAAACCATCTTCCCCCTGCACTATATGAGACAATTTTCTTGCAGCCACAGCCGGCTATTAAGAGCTACATTACAAATGAGTGCGGTAATTGCATGTGGACACTGAGCGGGCCGGCCCTCGCAGCTCAGCACCAGTGGTAATAATGGGCAGATCACATCCCACAACGGGCAGCGGCGAGAAGGGCGAGAACATCACTTAGCAGGGAATCTGCAGCCCTCCTCCCTTCCTATCACACGCTGACGCAGACACGTATCTACCACAACGACCCTATTAGAGAAGCCATAATGGCAGAACAAAGTGGTGACAGTCGGGACGGCTGGACCGGGGGGGGTGTTGAGAAGCCTCATTTAAGAGAAGGACTCTGGGCTGAGGTGTTGATAAGTGTGTGATTATGTATGTGTGTATTGTGGAGGCTCATACCTGTCTGCCTGTCTGCTATTATTTTGTTTTTGTGTCAGCAGAAAACGAAAAAAAAAAAAAGGAAGAAAATTCTGGCTGAGCTCACTGTTTTTCTGCTGCCTGTTGTGTTTTAAAGCAATAAACTGACAATACTAATATTTCATTTCATTGGGACTCTACTGAGGGAGCGGCCCCGGCCAAGACTGTTGTCTTGTGCCAGACCAACAGACAGACAGGCACAGAGGGCTGATGGGCGGAAGGATGTCCGTCAGAGCCAATTATGTTTAATGAGATGTGGGGTGACCAGAGCTGCTAAGCTGCCAGATGACACAAAGAGTCTTTATGTGGCCAGAATGTATCCAGAATTCTGCAGTGAACCGCATCATGTACTGGGTGGGGATGTGTAGCACGTCACTGGTAGGACTGAAGACATTAGTAATCGTTGGCCTCTTTTGTTTTTTTTATTACCAACACTTTAAATGTCACTAGTTTTGGCTTCATCACATCTCCATTTGCGATGATCTAATTTGTCTCCATAGTCCTTTGACAATCCTGAAGATGCACGATAAGATATGTTGATGTCAAAACAATATGCTTGGCTACCTGGAGCTAAAATCTCCATGACTATATCCAACCAAGGGGTGGGGGGGGGATGAAAGGCTGCTTGTTGTGGAGACAGATCCAGATGAAAGGAGCAGAGCGTCCCTGTATCTGCTGCTACAATGGGCAGAAGGGTGATAGGCATCATCATTCTGGCTGCTCCCACTGTAGCAGCTGTAAAAGAGGCTGATATGCAGATTGGATGGGTCTGGCTGGGGCTGACACGCCTGGCCGAAGAGCCACATTACGACACACAAGATTTACAGGCATCGCGAGCGAAGCCGAGGGAAGGAATGAATAGTCATTATGACCGCATTATCAGAGAGCGGAGGCATTTGGATGAGGAACAACTGAGAGAAAATGAAAGAGAAATAAGCATTAGGCTCAAAAATAACAATGACCATTGTCATCACCAGCAAGCTATCTGGCAGTCTGAGGAGCCCAAACCTGTTTCCTGTCACTCTGCTTATCAGATCATTAGTCCCTGTGACAGGCAGGGCTGCTAGTGTTATGCCAAATATGCGCACCTTGGTAACCTTTACGAGCAAAACAGCTGGGTGGGAACTTAAAAGAAGGAAATGTTTCAGATAAAGGTCTGCTGCAGGACTAAAGGTTAAAATTGAACAATTCGCCCGAAGACAGTTACGTAATGTCTGAATTAAATGTATGTGCAGTGGATTTAGTGGGGAGTAAAACATGATATTCAGCATTAAGTAGTGATTCTAAATCTAACTACACAATAGAAGTGCACCTTATGTAGAGCAGAGAAACTCGTGATGACACAAGCCCATAGAGCATCACCTAAAGCTTTATTTATAGTTTCCATGTGGCCCTGAGCTCTGCTGGGTCCATGTGATATAAAACGCAGCATCTTCCCACATCTGCAAAGGTTCATGTGGACTGTACGTACTGTTACATCTACGATCAAGTCCATGTAGGAGACATATAGTCTAACTTGTCTAGTATAGTGTTTTTCGACAGTGTTTTTTTGCCTCTCATCCACATGCAAATGACATTACAGCTCACTCACACAACGGCTTTTTAAAGTCTACATTTTTTTCAAGTCTAGTTTATGTGTGTCTGTGTGCACGTGTAAGAGTTTGGGAAACGATGGTGCCACATGTCAATCCTCGCCCGCCCATTGTTGCTCCATGTGATCAGCATGTACCTGAAACAACAACAGAGACATATGCTGGTTCCTTTACCTTTGGTCTGCAATATCAGTAACAACATCACATCTTAACTCGGCATTGCTGCACCTCTTCACCTGCACATTTTTCACAGTTTCTGATTGCCTCTATGTTTGTATATACTTTGTTTTAGAAGTCAATCCCACAAGCTGTAGTCCTGTTTATCTCGTTTTTTTGTTGTTTAAATGTATTTAACAGGCGTAACAGGTTGTGCATATTTTTGTTGTTTCTGTTGTCTTTGGTCAGCTCTTGTTTTAGAGCATGCAGCATATCTAAAGCCTTTTTGTTTTCACCTGATTAACAGCCGCTGCTGTGCCTAATATTACTTGGTTCACAAAACAGTCTTGTCTGGTATTTAATGTTTTGTTGATGTAGTCTGCTCTGGTCGCTTGTTATAGCACTTGTAGTGTTTTTGTGTTCTTGTGTGTGTGCGGAGATATTTAGTAAATTATTGTTGTGTGGACAGATTATTTTTATTTTCTCCGTGAGAGCCTCCACATTAGTGTGGACAAATCGTGTTTCTTAATTGTTTGTTGTTGACTGGATGGAGATCGTGGGTACCAGCCTGCCATTGGAGCTTCTTTCTGGTGGGTTCATCCTCTCCTTTCACTGAATCGTACTGTTTTCAAAATCCCCTTCTCTACAAGAAACAACAACCTTCGAGATAGCGATCTACCACTGAAAATGTCATATTTGGCCGAGAGTTTGGAGTAAAGCTGGCCAGCTTTTTTTTTTTTTTTTGGTGGATTATCCATTTTAATTAGAGTTCCTGCATGGAAATTTCCAGCCAAAAAAATTCCACATGTCAGTATTTTGAAAGAACACTGAAGCTGCATCTTTTACGTAGCTCAAGATGATTGTGATTGGTTCAAAGAAACAAATCACATTCTTTTTCCCGATTACTTAAAGTAAAGCAGCCCTCACAAAGAATCCACTTTTTTTATGTGGTATGTATACAACTGGGACATACTGCTTTGTCATAATAATCATCAAATCGTATTAAGCTTTGCCCATCACATACGTCTATAGTGTGAAATGAGCATCACCTGCCTGTACACTCTGAGCAACGTGAACTTATTTTTACTCACATGAGACACTTTGGCGCAGAAGATTGTGGGTCAGAATGGGAAGAAACACATGCCCACTTAAAACCTGAGCAGATGTAGAACAACATCTGGATATTTTTTTGCCATATTATATTGACGCACTATGCTGGAACACACTGTATTATCGTCTGGCATACTAAACTGCTAAAAAAAAAAAAATACGGGACTACTTAGAGATCACTGTTTAACAACAATTCAGCTGAACTTCTGGGATATTGATCCGTCCAGTTAGGAAGCGTAAGTGATAAATCAATAAATTCCACATTGATTTAAGTGTTCCCTTCAATTTTTGGAGCAGTGTATCAGTATGATAGTGTGAACATTGGAGGTACCCAGTGTTTCTTTCCTCCTGTAGCAGAATTACAGTGAGGTGCAGCAAAACCAGTGAATTATTAATGCACATCCATAAAGTTAGAGGACACATGCACAAAAAAGAAAGCATAGAAATCTACCTTTTCACACCTATAAACTATCTGAAACCATCTTCCAAATAAATCTTATTTGATTTCAATCAGGACCCTGACATCGCCCCGAGGGGCCAATAAAAGTCCGCGAACCAGTGATTAGAACCCCCCCGAGTAACCGTTTCTTCTTTCTTTTCTTTTTTTTTTTTTAATCATACATGTAGTTCCGTGAGATGAGCCCGGTGCTCCGTGTTGCGCCGAGGCTCACGGCCATCCCCCCTCTCGGTGTCCGTGGGAAGGAGGAGTTTAACCCCACAGTGTCTGGGAGGAGCCCGCAGTCTCTTGGCGCTCCGGCCCCGGATCGCTCGCTCCGGACGCGGACAAATCCTGGAAGTGTAGGCTGAAAGAAAAAGCCGACTTTTTGGTGCGCTTTTAAACTGCTTTTCATTTACCGATTGCGAGGAAAGGAAAACATGTGAATGTTGCGGGAAGTAAGATCCACGAGAGGGAAGCTGAGCCGGTAAGTTGCAGGAGAACTTAGTCCACAGCCACGCTGCTGGCAACGCACTCCGCTCAATTGTGCGCTTTTTTCTTCTCTCATTTAGAATATTCGTTTGTTAAAGAAAAGTTATCACGATGAATTCTCTGGCTTCTCATTGGATGTGCTGTGAATGAAGCCTCACTGGAGCATCTGTGACTGAGTGATTAAAAAAAAATCTTATTCTAAGGGTGAGCTGCATGTTGGGTTATTGTTTGAAAAGTACAGTGTAATTATTCCCAGAATGGCTCCTTCCTTTATATATATATGTATATATAATGACCAGATATTAAAACTGTCAGTGTGAGTTGCTGTTTTCACTTCCCTCATTAGAATCCTAATCAAATCTTTTTGTGTGAAATATAATCTGGTGTGATAAATGAAACAAATTGCATGTTCAGCCCTTGGAAATTAATTAAAACTCCCACCAGAGAGGTATTTGTACTGTCAGTGTATTGACACAATAGATCAATGTAGGTGCTTGAGGAGTGTGTACATGTTCAAGGTGTAGCCCACAGCGGTGTGTCACTTATTGCTTCTTTCTTCCCTCTGATTTATGAACGGAGAGATTGGCCGTTCCACTCAACGCTGGCCCGTGTTCTGCTCGGATGTGATTTACCCCCCCCCAGTTGTATTGTTGTTTGGCCGCGTGCACGGGGTGGAAGGGGGCTCTACAAAGGCAACAAAAGGGCCCCCGGGACCCCTGGAGTGCAGGGCCAACCCAGAGCAAACAGGAGCTGTGGACGGAGAGGAAGGACCGGGGGATGCCTTTTGGCGTGGCTCACCTTCTGTCCTGGAAACCCGCTCCGGGAGGTGTCACACACCTTTGCACACCTCCGAGGAGGGCTGTGATAATAAAAAACACACAGGCTAATGTTTGACTTGTAGCGGCTGGCTGGGTTGCTCATTGATCTGTCTGCAGTCTGTTGTGCGGTAGTTCTTGCAGCCACATGTTGGTTTGGATGAAAACGCTACCTGGTTATTAATGGGTTTAATGATTACTGGAAGATGATTTAGATAATAATTTACTGTGACCGTTTTAATCCAGGGATTAGGCTCAGCCCAACATGAGCGCCACAGAGAAAAAAAAAAAGCTCCCAAAGAATGCCTCGTCTTTATTTTCCCCTGCAGGAGGAACATGCTGTGTGATTGGTTTATATTCCATCATGCCTTTCGGGCCCCCCCCCGCCTGTTTAATGGACTCCACAGAAATACGTTATTTACTTACATAATTGCCGTCGTTCTCATGTGTGCGGCCTGTTTGTTTTCGTTGGAGATCAGAAACCAAAAAGCGCCAGGTCAGAAGCACCATGTGCATACTTTGGCCTTTGCGGCCCACATTTTTGCGGCGGAGAAATCCTCAGCCACAAGGAACATTGTGTTTTTACTATTCTGTTTTTCCCGGGGTTGGAAAGAGGTCTCGAACCAGAGTGATATTGATCGAGGGTGGCCCTTAATTTCCTTTTAGTGGAAAACATGTGATTGTCGGCCTTGTTTACCGTTTCCTTTTGCGACGCCAGTTGCGAGTCATGCCTCTCGGCTGGCAGGAGACTGTCAGTTGTCGAAGTTGTTTACCAGTGACAAAAAAGCGAGATGCAATGCTCTCCCCTCTCTCCCTCTCTTTTCAGAAGCGGCGCGTCGCTCGTCTAATTTAAGTTGAAGGGCTCAGTAACATGGTGACATAATTACCAGTGGAACTTCCCTTATGAAACAATCTATTTGGATGTCAGTTGATACACTGTGTGGAGTTATGTAAAGAACAACAGTCTTGGCCGTGGACTGCCCCCGATGCTTTGATGCGAGCAGCCGTCTTCATCAGGCTGGAAACTTGGAATTGTTCTCGGTGCAGGCTGCGTGTGAGCGCCTGTCATCGTTAATTCTCAAGTGCGAGCACGCTGGCTGAGAAACGCCGATGTTTCATGTCTTCTCCCCGGCACATTTTTCTCCATATAAGGCGCCGTGCATGTGACTTATCAGGCACCGGTAACATCTGTGCTTATTGTCACACGGGGATAAAGGCCTTTTACCGTCTCTAGGTAGAGAGGAACGGCGGGGGGTTGGAGAAAAAAGCCACAGGGGTTCCACATGCTAGAGATTTCAAATGCATCAAATTGAAATCTGGAAAACTTTCTCCTCGCTTCCTCGATTACAGCGAAATGTCATTCCGAGGCTTCGGTGTAGAGAGTCCAGTCAGGCAGGCATAATGGTGGCCTGTGTTGCTTCTATTTCTTACTGCTGTGGTTTGAGATTATATTTGGCTTTCAAAGTGTTTGCTGGTAGCGTATGGCCAGCAGTGTCTGGAGTGGTTGCTATAAAAAGCAGGTGAACTGAAAGCTGGTGCTGACAGCATCTTGGCCGAGGCTTCTCATTTTGCTTACCGCACTCACCGAGACCAACCGACCAAAAGACACATGGGTGGCTTTGACCTCTTCAGGGCGCGCACGACTGCGGGTCGGAGACATATCACGGACACGACGCTGACATTACCCGTCCTGTGTCGTAGTAGCAGTTGGGAGAAAAGTACTAACTGCACCCTTTGACTAAGAAAACAGCCCAAAAAGAGACGCTCTGTACCCCGTGTGCTGCATAATTCAGTGATACTGAATTTAACTTGTTTTGCTGTGGTGGCGACTGGCCTGGCGGACACACACACACACACACATACATACATCCACCCACTTTGAGAGATTTGCTCAGTCAGCTGCACATCGTGTATGTACTCCAACACGAGATCCGCTGCTCTGCTGCACATACAGGAACCTTCTGTCCGGCTCAGCAGAGCAACGTAGCCTCTTCCAGCTGAACCCACGAGCCCATTCCTGCTCCTCTTTAGCAGCCACCACTCATGGGCATTTGAGGAGATTAATGCATAGGTCTAAATTGAAGTGCATTCCGTCTGGGTCACCTGCTGAAGGAGGTTCGCAAAGAAAATGAAGATTAACCGGAGGCGCACACTTTAACAATGTGTCAAACGAGGTATTGGATTAAGAGTTACCAAGCAGATGATTGGGGTGTAGGTGAGGAAGAGGGTGAGCTGGATCTGAAACAGCGCTTCAGACGACTTCACGTGTGATTCAGACTTTCATTAACCCCAAAGAAATAACTGCAAGACATGCCGTTACTACTCTTTTATTGATGGTCATATAAATCATGTGGCAATTGGTGTACACAAGGCAAAAAGCCCCCATGGCAGCAGTTGAGTAGCGGTGCATGTAATTCCTAGACGACATACAATATTTCAGTCTGGTAAAGGTGCTGCAGCAGCACTTTAAACCCCACCAAGTGATTTACAGGCTGTAAGATAAGCAAGAAATAGTTTGATTATCTAAATGTATGAACGATAAAGTGTGGATGATAGGGGAGCTCTCGTTACAGAGGCTGTTAGCAGGCGTATTGATCCGTGTGTGGGACTTGAAATCTTCACAATGCAGCTGCTTCAGAGAACCCAATTGGAGTTGGTGTGATCTTTTATGCTCAAAGCGTATTCTCTCAGAACACTGTTGCTGCGTGTAAACCCCGTTTGAACCTTCTGATTAGGAATTCAAGCTGGAAACAGTCAAGTTGCATCACGCCTCTGCTGTATGATATTTGCGTTTCGGTCTTCAAAAGACGGCACGTGGTGGCACAGTCGCCGGGCGATCAACGGCCCTGTTTGTGTGGAAACCCCCGCCCCATCCTGCACCCCCACTCATTGACTCTAAGCCGTCTTACCAGTCAATCCCTATAACAATAGAAATTGTGATTGATCTGCCCCACCTCGGTCCAGTAGCCATAAGGTCCCACTTACTATCCGTGATCTATTGGAAAGACAAACACAGCTGGTGCTACAGGCCAAAGTGCTCGGCGCTGTGATGTTCCGTTGGCGCCGTGTGTCTTGTATTGTCCCCTCGTGATGGATGGGGCAAATTGTGGGTACACATTTACTCCCAACACATCCCACCTGCTCATCAGTGGGTGGGGATTGTTTGGTTTTTGATGGTAGCTCGAAAGCCCACCCACACCTCCTCTGAGTTCTTTGTACAACACCAGAAGCTCGCCGGTAGATTCTGCTCCTGTCTCCAATCTCAGTCGGTGAATGATTGATTCGCTTTTTACGGTTAATTTAGACGACACATTTCTGCATCGCCGTAGCCTCATCAGTATCCCATTTCAATGCGATTCTTCCAGAAGAAGGTAAATCATAAATCTTAGTGCTACAAAGTTATTCCGAGTAGACGGATAAGAATGGTGACGTGAATGTAAATCCATCACTGACCACACATGGACCCAGCAGTCCATCCATCACAGTCTTACCTTCAGCCGCCACATATCAGTCATCATAACACCAAATTGCTATAACTCCGCAGTCTAACATGATATTAATGTTGTTTCCCTTCGTTCGCTTGCTCAGGAGCCTGCTCCACTGAACTGTGTAGAACATGGCGTGTCCTTATCTGCACGGCTTCCCGGGCTTTGTGACAGACGTGAAGTGCTTCGGAGGGCCTTTGGCAGCCGCTGCATTCGTGTTATGTTGAGGAACATTTTAAGGCTCATTAGCACTCCTCTCCCTGTCCAGCCCCCTTCCCCGCTTCAACAGTCGATGGTTTGATCTCAGAACAAGATAAGCTCTTTTCTCCACTTCTCCGTCTCCTGGCTTTGTCATGTTGGTTCAGTCGTTTGGCGTCCGGCCAGCGTAAACAGAGACGGAGTCCTGATTGCTTTAGGTCACCGGCAATCTTGGCATCCACTCAGTGAACACGCTCAATTAAAGCTTCCTTGAAAATCCTTTTTCTCCAACGAGGTAAGTGTATCTAAATAACCTGTTTCCTGGGATGATATCATCGTCAAGGCTTATTTGGCTGACAGGCCTCAGCTGTTAGAAGGAAAAAGGGTGCGTGTGTGAAGGACCTCATTGTAGCGCACGTCAAGATAAGAGCGAAGAAACTGAAGTTGTTCGGACATTTTATCGGTTTGGCCAGTTGTTGCAGCCTCTGTGAAATTGCAGCAAAATGGAGTGAAACATGCATCACATCCTCAGTGGATGGGAAGCCAAGCGGTGTATCAGCCAGGACGCAGAGCCTGTGGGTGGGCTTGCTTATTTTTACTGCACCCTCTAGATGCCCAAAGAATGACGAGCCTTTCTCCATTTCTCACTATAGTTGATTTGGGTTTCCCCTTCATCGCCCAGAAACTTCCAGCTCCACTTCTCTGTGCTCTGCTAGTGCCAAGACATGATCTCTGCTTGGCTGTTACGTAAGAGCTGTTTAACCCAGGGCTCCGTCTCTCTCTGGCCCGGGGGGATCTACTTACTCACTGCCCAGCCGGCTCTCCACAGCGCCCGGGCTGCACAGGCCACTGCTGGGGCAGGTTTTTTTTACAGTAGATGGGTGCAGGTGCAAAGGACCATCTGGATTACTCAGAAAAGCCTGCACGGACTGGTTTAGAGAAGAAACACAGGCTGATAAGAAGCAGGAGAGATTTTTCCAGCTTTTGCACCATCGCATGGGATTCCTTCCCTGAGAAACTAAAACAAATCATGCCTTTCTAATAAGCTCGACAAACACACGCAAGGACGCAGCATTTATATAAAGGCAAGGTCAGTGTTATCAGTAGCCGGTTCCTCCGTGGGTTGGTGCTAAGTCAAGCAGATTACACAGAGTGCAGGTTGCTGCTCAGCTTGTTGCAACTTGTGCAATATTAATACATCTCCCTCTTCAGATGGCACCACAGCAGATGCCATCAGGCTCTCTCATAAATGCTGCTTTTTAAAAGTTTTAGCAGTCTGGTCCAAGCGGGTTCACAGACATGTCAGAGGATTATTGAATCTGGCCGCGCACAGAAACTCGATGCAATGAATCTCTGACGTTCAGAGACGCATGTGTCAGTACAGGGGATAGCAGAGGCTATTAATGGTATTTGACATTCAAGTGTCATTGGAGAGGCTGTCTCCTAATGTGTCTGCAGCTCAATCCTAATGTTATTAAAGGTGCTGGAGCTAAGAAAGTGAACTGCTCGGTTTATAGACTCTCACTGATCTGTTCCTGGTTCCTCGGTCCAAGCGCGGCACTTAAACCCAAGAGAGGTCATCAGATAGAGTAGGGCTCAGCAACACAGCATCGGTTTAAAGAAATGGTTGGAAACTTTTTAGGAAATATGCTTGTTTACTCACTTTGCTCGAGTTAGATAAGAGGATTGGTACCGCTTTCATATATGGAGACAGTTAGCTTAGCTTAGCATAAAGACATGGAGCCAACAACCCGTCTGGCTCTTTTAACGTCCTGGACTTCTGCCATCACCGTGAGCTTGCCAGCGACCGGCGGACACTCCACAAAGCCGGTGCTCCTCACCAAGAAGTAGTCACCCCCCATGAACCCTTAAAACCACAATGTGCCATTTGTACTGCTTGCTTTTTGTTTGTTTTTGATTTCACAAAAAGATATAATATTGTTCCGATCTTGATGCTAAGCTAAGCTAACAGTCTGCTGGCCTCAGTTTCGTATGTACCCAACAGATATGTGAGTCGTATCAATGTTCCTTTTTGCCTCTGCAAGAAAACAAATAAGTTAAACAATTTCCTTAAATGGGTAAATATTACCCCTAGTGTACACTCTTTGCACATAAAATACGACAAAAAACACCAGATTAGCTATTTACTGTAAATATTATCAAAATTGCAATATAGCAAAGTGCAGTATCTAAATCACAAGCTGCGTTGTTGGATTAAAATAAAATGTGTCCAATAAACCCAATAACTAAAGCATTATGGTGCAATGATTCAAAGAAATTATTCAGTAGTTGTCAGCTATGAAATTAGATGGCAACTGTTTTGACAATCAGTTGGTTTGAGTAAAATTCTGTGATTTGAACTTTGAATATTATCCAATTTCTTTACTCCTCTGTGACAGTAAACTGAATGTTATGGACAAAACAAGATACTGGAGGACGTCACTTTGGCCTTTGTGAAACACTGATCCACATTTTTTCCCGTTTATAGTTCAATCAACCAGAAATGTATTCAACAGATTAGCTGACAATGCAACAACATGTAAATAGCAGCCCTTGTAACAATTAGTCTTCTCCAGACATTGAAGAACATGCTTGTTTGGCAAAGACTGCAGTAATAATGTCATAATTGTTTTGGGTTTTTTTCCCCCAGTGGGAACTTTTTGCACATTGTTCACCCTTACTCCAGATGTTTTGAATGCTGCAGCCCTCAAACGTTCGTGACTTGGCCTTTTGGTTAAACTGTGCGAGCTTTTCTGCACAGTGACCCCGCCTTTTTTTTCCGCGTCTGAGGCTTTATGCCATGCATTAGACGGTAGCTGGCGTGGGTCACCTCACACAAACACTCAAACATCCCTGGCGGTTTGATGTACTCAACAGGACTATTGTTGGCTTTTCCAGACGGATCTCCCTGGATGTGGAGGATGTGTAAGCGTGCAGTGGCTACAGTTTAGACTGTCTCCGTGTGGTTAAAGGGGAACAACTGACTCACAACTACAAGTGGTGTACAAATCCCCTGTGTGTGTGTGTGTCTGTGTGTTAGAAAAAAACCCTCTGCTGAAGCCTGTGGGGCCAGTGTGGCGCACGTGTTGCATAGCGGCTCTTTTGCATGCATTCTTTTTAGCTGAATAATGAGAAGTCTGACTCCGCGTTACTCTGTCAAAGCCTTCTTCGCCCATGTTGATGTAGCAGCTGCGTGCGATCCGCCTGCTGGAGAGTTTTGATCTCTGCCTCGGCTGCTTTCATTGCAGGAATCGTTCCTGCAAGCATATCAAAGGAGGGAAAAACACCTTGTTCAGAGACGCCTCATTTTTCTACATCCAGCAAACACCTTTTTATACACTCAGCGATATGCAAGGCGAATGTGACAGCATCTGGTGTAAAGCGAATGCGTACGGCGGTGATGTCATTCATTATAAATCATTTCCCCTTTGCAGGGTGAAATCATTTATTCACAGTCTCATGAGGTTAGTGATCCGAGGAGCACGCCCTGACTGGTGACTAATAGGTGGCTGATGTTGTGTCACTCAACCCACTGACATGCAGCGGATACACTTTGGTGTCTGGGTTATTGCAATTCGTCTTCTCTGTCAATACACGCCACTACCAGAAAGCCTAATTTCACATATTTTGCCTCAGGTGTCTCTGCTCAGGCTTTTATACAGTATGACAGTTTTCGCCGGCGTTTGCCAATTTCCTCAGTCCAAACGTCTGTTTCTGCCTGGCAGAGACTCTTGACTGCTAAAGAATGACTTTAATAACTGTGATATGCCGTTGAAGTTATTTTCAAAACCATTCATGTCTCTTTAGGCGCTCGTCCTGCCCCTCAGTAGTAATTTTGTGTGTGTGCGAGCGAGCGGTTTCGTCTCCAGCGGCAAGCCCTGTGGTCTGCTCGCGTGGAGAAATCGCCTGCGCTGGAAACTTGCGGTTGCCTTTTTTTTTTTTTGTACTAATAATGATATTTTACAGCGCATAGGTCCGTGCTGGCATGCCTGGGCTTAAGCTAATAATAACAATGTCGAGAAACGCCAGGAACTGGGTTTTCCTGACAGTTAAGATGATGGTTACAGTTCAAGGAGCTGAGGGGAAAGCTGCACTTATGCAGTCATGTTGTATTATTAGGCTCATGCATCATTTCTTTCCTTTGTACAGTGATTCATATGTTCATTCGTGGCTGATGAGATTTTGTTTTAATAAGCAGAAACTAGATTAACACATTTCAACCTTGTTGTTTTTCATTGTCGTGCGCATATAATTGGCCCCTTAAGCGTGGCCTGAAAGAAAGTCGACCATTAGTCAGTGGGCAGCTCTTCTCAAATGATGATGATGTGTGTTGTCTCTAACGGGGGTTGTCTAAGTGTTTGGTCCCAGACATGCCTGCTGCTTTTTGCTAATTATGCTATCATACAATGCCACAGGCTTTTTTTTTTTTTTCTCAGCCAGTAAGCATTTTAACAAGCTGGAATTCTTTCCGATCTTTAACCAGCATCCATATCATCATGCTTAATGTCTGGGCCCTGGCGAGCTGTGCAATAAGCTCTGGCTAGCCGCAGGAGTCTCAGGCCAACATACATTTGTACACGGCATGAAAAATGTCGAAAAACTGTCGTATCGTCTTCTGGATGCTGCGTACACCAGAGACACTTTAATGTAGTTTGAGACGAAACAGCCCCACAGAGGCTGCAGACATGTCGGATCAGGTTAGACTGTTCAAACCGCCGTGTGCCTCTTGTGGTCATTATTGCTGTTTAAAGTGGGCTGCAGCGCAACAGTCTTGGCGGCGAGCGTTGTCAGAACACCCCCATTCTTTTGTGTCATTATCGAGCATAAATGTGGGGTTTTTCCCGCGTAGAGGAATTTTTCTGGCGCCCACTGAAGAGGTTTGTTTCAGCAAGAGCCAAAATGATAAGAAGTCAGGATAAAAATGTTGATTTTTTTGAACAGTTCTGTTGATTGAGGTTCCACTAACTCGAGCATAATGTACATTTTTTTGTCAATCAAATGGTTAGAAATGACAAGAAAATGCAAAGATTCCTGCATAATGAGTTACTACTGTATTGCTTGCTGTCATCCCCCGAAAGCTCTTCCTAAGGCAGGAAAAACCCCCGATATGGCAGCGCCTTCCCCAAATCACTCAAGAGTCAGAGCATCTATGAATTTATGGCTTTCTCCGGCAACTTTCTTTTCAAGCATCTCCCTTTCTATTCTCCTCTCAGTGGGTGTGGGTGGAACAGTTGCTGCATCTCCACCAGTAATGAGAGAAACAGTGGACGGTTTGTAGTCAGCCGTTTGCCTCAAGGGTTAAGTATCCATCTCCCTTCCCTCTAAGCCCACCCCTGCTTAGGAGGAGAAGCCTGTGAATAAATGCCACCCTTGTCCTCTCGTAATGGAACAGCTTGACCTTTCGTGACCTCTGCCGGTCGGAGCATCTGCCTGTCGATTCCTCCGGCCCGTCCTGTGGGACATCACCGGGCCTGTCACATCTGCCGCTGAGCAGTGATTCAATTAGTCGAGGAATTTATTTTACTGAATAAAAATTAAACGCCGGCCTATAATTTCTCAAAGTCAAAAAAGAAAGCCTGCCGTCCGCGAACGCGCCGTTGATTTACTGCGCGCGATCGTGTGAAAGCGCTTGTTTCTTCCTGGCCACCGTGCATGACGACTGCATAATGAGCGTGATCCTCATTGACATTCTTTAGCCTCCCTATATGGATGAGATAATAATGAGTTTGGCAGAGGCCTTAATTTAATCATGTCCACAAAAGCGGCGCACATGTGGCACAGCTGCTAGCGCTTAGCCCAGTCTTTGCCGTGCCCTCAGATGAGGTGCCATCAGGTGCCCGCGTTGGGCTTGTTTCTGTGCTATCAGCCTTTTATGGGCCACATTCTTCGGCGAGAAGGCTTTGCAGAGCAGAACAAAGGAGTTTGTTTTGCAGAGATTTGTCTGTGACTTCTCCGCGGCAAATCGAATCAGCTCACGTGCCCCTGCGTCCGCGTGACTGGTGAAACTGGTTGCACGGGTCAAGCCTTTGTTTGGTGCATTTATGTATTTGGCTTTACTAGTTAAACACACTTTCTGCTCCGGCGCTTTGTCGAGCACCTGTTGTGGATTATAGGTGAATAGCTGCTCCCGGCTAATTTCTTGTGATAACTCAGCAGTGAAATGTTATCTTTTGCTCTTTGGTCTCCTTTAGGGCGAGCCTTACAGAGCTCAAGGAAATCAGTTTCACTCACTTGTTCTAGCAAGTCAACACAGCCTCCTATGTAGTCCAATGATTTGCATGCTAACCTATGACACAGTTTCGCGGACAGAAACTAGGTCATGGATCGTGCGGCGACTTCATTTGCTGGAAAAGACATGCAAAGTGGTGTCCACAAAAGCACAACACAGAACAGGTGTTAAACCTGTTTGTAGCCGCGGGAGGCGTCCGGTGTGGCCTTAATCCCCCCTCCACCTCCTGCCCAAACACACAATAACAATTGCGATTTATTCACCCAGGTGTGGATGTTTATTGGCTGCTGTAACGAAGCGACGTCTGCGTATTCCAGATCTGCAGTCAGATGTATAAAGAGGATTAGCTTTAATCAAATAACACTTAAATCTTTACAAATAAAAAACAATTCTAGCTTCGTCTGTGTGCATAAAGCTCATGTGTGCACAAACATGCTTGCCTGTACATCGTTTGCAGATATTTAAAAGCCTGTTGCACGCACAGAGTAATCTCAGACATCCAGCTCTGCTTGCTCTGGTGATGTGTGTGTGTGTGTGTGTTTGGCTCCTCACCAGCTGTCTCACCCATCATCGCTGCTTTCAGGATGCTGAGCAGACAGTCTAGCTCGGATTTCCCTCCTCTTAGCTGTGCCACGGACAGTAACAGACACTGTAGATTCTGGCCGGCTGGGCTTGTAATCTAACAGGGAGTTTTTTGGTTAATGATAACAGAAGCAATAATGTTTGTGTTGCCCTGTGAAAGCGAGGTTTGCGCTAAGCTTTATTCAGAACTTGTTTACTGCTGGTGGAATTGACCCACCTTTGATCAGCAGCCAGCTCGACTGAGTATAGTAGTTATTCATGCTCTTAAGCGGAGAGCTGCGAGCGGCCTAACGTCAGCGGATGGTTGCTTTATGCGGAGATTTACATGAGCTTTCTCTGCCCGTGAGCTCAGAGCTGTGTTTACTAAAGCTGCACTGCAACTCCTTGTTGGAGGCTGCACGAGTGGACATTTATATGTTGGATGTGCGTAAACATGCTTGCATATAGGCTCTAGGTGCAGCAAGAAGTCTAAACAGAGTTGATTTCACCTGATGGATGGTTTATTTAGCTGCCCAGACTGTGGTCCCGTGTTTACAGGGCTCTGATGTAGGTCCACGACCTGACGCTGACAACTCCACCGCTTTATCGTACCATCTACAGCCGGCCGGCCGCCTCCACTCAGCTCGGCCGGAGACGAGGATGTATGCTCGTCTCAGACGGGCTCGACAGTGTGACGAGAATACTAAAGCCTCTCTGCTGAATCATCCCATTAATTTTCATTTTAAACAGAAAGAAATTGCCTCTCCGCGTTGTCTAATGCATTTGTGATGCGGTCTGGATTTGACACTGCGAAAAAAAAAAACCCCGTCAGTCCCCATAAGTGATGCAGTCCCAAAACTTACAAACAACTTAATCCTCCATTCCGGTGAGGAGGGATAATCCTGCTTGTTTGTAGCTGAATTTCACTTGTTTCAGGCATTTCTTTAAGTGTCAGGGATTTGAAACGAGGCAAAACAGATCAGAGCTGGCGGATAAAGAGACGTGACAAGTTAATTTTTACTGAATTATGTCGACTCAAAGACTCGTATGAATAAGCTGCCGCATTTGCCGACGATTAGCGTTTTCACCAGGTAACGTCCGTCCCGAGCACTTAGCAGCAGCCATCGTTCACATCTGACAGTGTGAAAAAAGAAGAGAGGCTTTAATCAGGACATTAATTGCTTCAGGTAATGGCCCCTAATGGCTCACTGAGCATCAGCTCCTTTGTTATCTGTGTTAACCTTGACCACAATGAGCAAACCAACCAGACAGGCCCAGACGAGTCTAACCAACCTCTAATAGACTTAAAGCTTCATGTTGGCTTTCGCCTGTCAGGTTTGTCACAATTTAAGGCCTCGGCAGACGTGACTGTGATGTATGAGCGATGGTGAGAGTGCTGAGCCAGCTCCAACAATTACTTTGACCCGGTCGTTGCCTGATATAAAAAATTTCTCACCAATTTGTCACGAGGAAGGTCACTTTCTTGTGTTATCATTCACATGGTCTTCAAACCGGTATGGCCAAAATGCTCAATAATTCGATCAGCAGGATGATTCATGTTGTGTTTGGCCTGATTGTTATCTACACTTTGGCTCTTAATAGGCCATAAAAGGCGAGACGCTGCCAATTGGAACGCTAGTTTAGCGTGAACATATGGCTCAGCTTGGCAATGGTGAGATCAAATTTGATTTCTATTAAACCAGTCCTCCGGCTTTAAAAGCTTGAGTCACGTGTCCGTCGGCACCTACAGATTTCTAAATAAAGTTTTATCCCTGCAGTGAGCAAAAGCTGGCTCCGTGGGCCGCTCCTGCTCTACGCCCAGGGTGGTGGAGGCCACAAGGGCAGACTCCCTCTGGCGTCAGAGCTCCTCAAGAATGCAGGGAGGGATTAATGCATGGCTGAGGCAGTGATGGATGGGCCTGTGAGCCACACAGACGTATACGCACGGAGCATCTGGATGCAGACTGGTTTGGCCCTCCCCTGCAGCTGCATGTGCCAGCTTAGCAGGTGTGTGTTTGTGTGTGTGTGTGTGTGTGTGTCTGCTGGGACAAAGCCAGACTTGGTTGTTTGCCCTACTACCCCAGATAGATCTGTATTCACCAGCCGCGTGTCATTTTGATTTGAGGGCGCCGCTTTTATCATTCCACTTCACCTCTTGGACACTTTGAGCGATTCACTTTGTCCCCCTGAAATTGCAGATGAATCGATTTCTCCTCCCTCAATAGCCTTTTTTTTCCCTTCCTGTTGCGCCGGATGATTGATGCCGCATGGGCGCGATTGTGAGATTCGATGTGTATGTGCGACTCCTGCTTCCTGCGTGAGCACATCGATTACTGTCCACGCGCGTGTCTACCTGCTCCCAAATCCCCAGCACCTCATTGTTTCCACCCCCCGCCGAAACCTCCGGTGATTCTGCGTGACCTCTTGCGGCTGCCTCCGTGTGACTGATTTTGGTCAATGATCTCTGATGGATCACCTTCGGGAGCCGGGAGTGTGTCTCACGTGAATGCGGCGGTACACTATTGCTATGATAATGAATGAGTTAGTGGCGAGCTGATGGTATTAATCACTAGAGCTCGCGCCACGTAGCGGGTGACAGATTATCCCGCAGTGCACAAAGGACAGCCACAGTCAATTCCCATGGAGATGATACGCTGTGTGAATGACTGTAATGCAGGTGTATTATGCAGGCATTGAGCAAAATATACAAAGTCACCGCGGAGCTTGCTAGAAAGTTGTTGAAAAAGGTTTTAGTCTTTATTGATGGTGCTTTAGATGCAAACCGCCCTTCCTGAAGGTTACTGTTCTTTTCCCTTTTCTCCACCTCAAAGGCACTTTTCTTCTCCCATCTCTTATCAGCCGGTAGATAATTAGGTATCTCTCCTTTCCCTTTGAACGGGGAAGCTGTCGTGCCGTGCCCCGTCTTCCTGGGTGTGTGCTTGTTTTTCCCGAGAGCTCCGGGGTCTCTTATCAGACCCAGTGGCTGCTACAGACTCCTGCTCCACGTGTTTCGTATGCGCCGCCTGTCATCAATTCTATTACTTGTTCCATTACCTCCAGGCATTTTCTCTATAGCGCTCTCTATAACTTAAAGACGGGATGCTCTCGCAGCTTGCACTGCTTTAAGTAGACTCGATGTGACTGACAGCTGGGCTGAAATCTTCTGCTGCAGCACAGATGTTGAGGTGCGTGTAAGAGCAACGCTGATTGCTTTGAAAAATCATTAAAAAATAAATAAAAATCCAGATACTGCAGCTCTGGAACAAGCTCAAGTGCATGCTGCGTGTCTCTGTGTGTCTTTCCTTCGCGGATTTAACCCTCAAAATGACCTTCCTCTGCCCATTAAGCTGCTTAATTAGCAGAGAAGCTGATGGAAAGCTGATTTGCACCTGCAGTCTTCCAGCTGTTTGCTAGATATCACACACGCACAGGCTTTTTTCGGTGAGAGCTGTTAACCCGTTGTTAACATATTAAGTTGCACGTGCATGTAAACGCACGCGATCATGCAGGGGATGGACGCCGACACCCCCTTGAGGACGTCCTGAGTCAGTTGTTTGTACCACATTTCTCATTTTAGATTTCTACTCTTCCTTTACTTGTCCTTTTGCACGCATCATCCAGCTTTTGTTCGCAGAGATCCTGCACGCAGCCGCATATCCCGGCTAATTTAAAGTTGGTGCTGAACTCTCGGTGTCGTGCGCTGCCTTGTGTGACAGGAGCACCAATCTGTGGAAGAAAAGGAACTGAGCTGACAGCAGGGGAAGGCTGGCAGAAAATAGAGACTTCACAGTTTGGAACAGAGGGATGAGCAGGAATAGAGCAGAGATAGTGGGAGGGATAACCTTTGAATGATTTGAATGGCACAGAACATGAGAGAGGCATCTTAAATATTTTACTTCTAATGTTTAGATGTATTTTTTTGTATTATATGAGTGGGTTTTATTTAAGGACATTCGTCACCAAATGGTTTTATATGTTAAGATGTTAAGCTTAGAATACATGTGGATTACTTCATATGATAGTTGGCTTGTTAAAGAAACAGAAATGGGTGGAACTCAGCCCCCAAACAAAAGACTTGACCTTTCACCCTGACTTAAAGCATCCCAGCTTAAGTAAATTCCATCAGTCTACACCCCCCTCCTCCACCCACTTCCCCTCTAATTAAAATGTGCATTTCCAGACGCTTGATGTTTTAAATCCCACGTTTTTAGGTGAGACAGTGCACTAATCGCTGCTAAAACGAGCAATTAAGATCTATTTATTTCCTCCCAGTGGATATTTTTTTTCCCCACAAATTGCCGCAGACTGCAGTCCCCAGTGAGCAGGATGATCAATGGCATCAAACCGTAAACGGCCTCCAGCCACGGGAAGGGGCTCCGTCATGCCGTTTATGAGAGAGACAAGAAATATTAGCATGCTAACCGAAAACTCATATTTCTCCCCCAGACTCTCCCCCTTCCTCCCTCCCATTCGTCAGCTCGCCCCTCCACGAGCGGCGCTTCACCACAGTGAACTTTTCATCCGAGATGGATTATTGCAAGTAATCAGTCGGAGATTAAATGTGACGTAATTAATGTATTTTGCATGAAAAGAATCATTTACATGGAAAGTTAAGACGCCTGCCGCAGCACGTTAATGGAATGGATGCTTCGGTTGCTGAAAACAGATGAAGTGCCGTGCAGCTCGGTGCATCATTATTTAGTTTTGTAATTTCTCTTTAAAAGGACAATAAAAAAAATGCATGTTTCTGTTTGTCAATAAACAAAGGTGTGATATAACCAAATTGGCAAATGTAATGTAATTTGAAAGATGTCTTAAAAAGTCTCATAAAGCAGTGATTTCACTTTCCTTCAGTTACAAGAAGTACCAATAAATAGCCTTAACCCCAACAAGCGGCTTTGACAGCCATGTTGGAAAAATAAAAATAAAAAATCGCCAAAATTAGACCATTTCAGGGCTTGAAACTGCGTAAACAAAAAGAATGGTCAGACTTCAAACTTTCCAACAGTCCCTAAACTAAAAATATATGACATGCGTTTTGGAAAATGAGTCACAGTCTTGGTAACTAAGGAAAAATTTAGAGTCATTCGGAGTGAACTGCAGGCTGTGTTAGCTGTGTACAGAGGAGTAACGTGTTAGCAAGCTGGTGGAAGATACATTAAAAACAGCAACAAATGTTGAGATTGTAAAAAAACAAGTAGTAAAATATCTATAGTACGTAAAGCCACCATTTTTTCCAGGATTAGTAACACTTGAGGGTGCTTGTTAGACTTTTTTTTAGTTTTTGCAACATAAATAATCAAATCAATTCAATTTCGTTTTTGCCTTTTACATGATTTACGGCATTATAACTATGTCATACTTCACAAAAGACATTTTTAACACGCTCTCTATTAGTAGCCACGGTTGGGCTGTTTCTTTAGAGGTGCAGGACTTTATATTGCTGTGAAACATGAGCCCACAGTGAGTAAAAATGTGACAGGAGCAAAAATATATCCTTGGAGTTCACGAGGATGAATGTCATTTACAAAGGTCAGTGATGTTAGTTTTAAAAAGGTTTACATGCTTTCTACGGAACATCTATCATCTATATGTGGATCTTTAAATAAGATGCTATAGTTTGTGTGTAACGTGCACAAACAAGACTGTAAGGGCAGCCTCTGTGGTAGTAAAACAGTCCATAAAAAGCCCTTTACAGACATGGGATAAGTGACATTGCAGGCTTCATCAATATGCTCGTGCTGTCATTCATACATCGGTCACTTTTATGTTACAGCTTCACACATGCTCGTGAGTGATGGAGAGAGCTGCCGTACATTATTAGTCATTCACACATGATCAGGCGGTAAATCATGCAATGTGCTGTCTAAGGCGTAATGATAAACACTGAACCTAAACTGGTAGCTTATCAAACAACCAATAGAGTTTATTAATGATTCTTCCAGTCACCACCCAGAAACCTGGAGTAAACTAACCTGTTAAAGTCACTCTTCTTTGCAGTAAAGTTTGATTTTTTAATAGATATTTTTGGAAGCAAACTGCATCTTTTGTGCTCTCGGGGATTTTTAAGGAGACTCATGTTCCCAAATCAGTTCACACAACTCAAAATACTTTGCTTAGGCGGATCTTTCTCTTAATTTGTGCTGTTTGACCTGCTAGGATCAGCAGCTTTTCCAGAAGAAGTTACAGGCTGCTCATTCAGAAGGCTGCTTAACGGAAAGCAGTGCATGTTTGAAAGTAGCTCCAATGAACAGAAGTCGGTTTATTTGTTGTATTTGTGATCGAAAATTGGACGAGAAGGTCTGTGGATGACGCTGTCACGCTGTTCTCATCGAGCCATGCGACAAAAAGGCCACTGGGGGCTATCTGGACCCCGGTATCAGATGGGATCCCCGGTGCTACAAAGCATCGTCCCAAAGCAAAGCTGTGCCGATAAAGTCCTCGAACCCTGTGTCACCACCACACACGCCGACACAACTCTTGATCTCTTCCGTGTGAAATCCTGTTAGATACACTTTTTTGCTTGTATTTTTCCTTGTATTTCATTCCTGCTTCTGGGTAAGAAGGTGCACATATGGGCACAGGTACGAGCATGAGTTATGCCGCAGTGTGACCTTCTACAACTTGGCTGAAGCTGAAGAATGAATGAAGCGAGATGTGTGCAGAGTTTGGGTATGGAGGGATTTAATCTGGCTTTGGGGAGCAGAGTTTATTGGAGCCTTAATTGATCATAATTAGGGGGTCAGACCATTTGGCCGGGTGGAATTAATCCCAGCACCTGCTCTGTATGAATATGCATCGCGGCGTCCTCCTCTTTCTTCCTCCTCAGCGCCTCGCTCTTTTCATGCCTCTCAGTCACTCCGAGCGTGTTGTTGACCAAACCTTTTTAGCTGCCTCCATCTACCGCCGGACAAAAGGCTTTGAGAGGCGCTCAGACTCGTCCACGAGGACCATTGTGCTGTTAACAATGTTGTTTAGCCCCCGTCGAACGCTGCCGATATTGTGTCCCGGAGGCTGATGTCTCTATGTCAAGCAGCAGGCTGATGGAAGGGCTATTCCACAGCTGCTCATACAGCGTGGCACGGACATGACTTTGAATAGCCATTCAGGACTGGATGGTTTTCTAGAGAAGAACTCATCTGAGAGACTCTAGTCGTATAGAGAGAGTGTATGCTCTCATGTTTTCCATTTGTTGGAGTGGCGGTGATACGTCCCTGAACACCAGCGATATTCTGCTCTCAAATAAACAACTTATGGAAGAGTCTGGCGTCCGGTTCTGGTGCCGCGCTGTGTTCTGGTGTGGCTTTCTGAATGGGTCCAGTTTGACTGCGCGACCACAGCTATGTGAACCATAGACAAATGGAGGCATGCGTGTGTTTTTAGACCGACGGCGGTCTCGGGTTCGTCTCCGCTGGGATAAAGCTTAGTCACAACACTTTCAGAAAATTTCAGTGAATCGCTTTGCTTCATTTCTTTAATTAACTCCCCCCTCCTCCTCAAATTGTGATGCACATTTGGCCCCCAGAAACATTCAAACAGCTCAGGCATGTCGCTCGCTGTGTTTTCTCCTGTGTGATTTCCCCCTTTTTGGCTCTGCTCTTTTTCACACTCCTCACTCGCTGGACTTTTTTCTCCTACACTCACTCATGCATTCACATTAATCCACACACACTCTCTGTTTGAGCCTCCCCAGTAGCTGCCCGCCTCCCTGCTCTCCTCCTTGGGGTCATTGTGGTATTTAGGGTCAGACAAGAGTTCCAGTCATTGCGCCCTCCCCGCTGCCTCCCAGGCAGGGCTGCAGCCATTTACACGCCAGCTTGTCTCGGCCAATCGCCTCAAACGGCTGTGGAAAACCGCCTTGGCTGCATCGAGCCCCGCATCCTCCTCCCAGCCAACGGAAAAGCTGGATATAGGAAAAACAACACCGTTGAGTAGTGGAGCCTTTTTTTTTTTCTTGCAGCGGGGGACTGTAAATGGATGAGAGCTATAAAACATCCTTGCTTCTCCTTCTGAGAGAGCTCTTCTGTTGAGAACTTTTCACTTTTTCCTCCCTGCTCTCTGGCTTTTCCTCTTGGCGCTCCGTTACCCAGGGTTACCCTGGGAGGATTGTGATTCGCTGCTCCCTCCAAAGCCGGGAGGGAGTTTCCACGTGTCCTCCAGTGTGTCTGTGAGTCAGATGCAGTGTGCGTGTGTGTGTGTGTGTGTTGCTTTAAGACTCAACAAGCCTTCGCTGGGAGAATCCACTTTGAGATCAGAGAACACCAGCTAGATTTCTCCTTTGCGAGCTCTTCAAAGAGCTTTTAGATTAAAGCCGGGCCACAGAGGTAAGGCATGTTATGGACTCTGTGTTTTATCTTTCTCTCCCTTTGTTTCTCCTATTTACTGGATTAGGAGGAGGCTGGAGTGAAGAGGTTGCATTGTGTTCCTCATTGTCCACACGCACAGGTGTGGTTTACATTGTGTGTTTGCATGTGTGAGTGCTGTTCAGTTCCCACCTGTAGCAGCTTGATAGAAGCTTCAGTTTTTATCTAGTGTGTGGTCTGCCTCACTGTATAAACTTCCAGCCTTGTAAACAAAGATACAACAAAGTGACCTTTCCCACTCTCAGACTTTATCACTTCTTGCCAGTGTGTTTCAGTTTTGTTAGCATTTCATGCCTGACTCACTTCGACTCATGAGAATAACTGAGTTTTACACACTCACCGCCTTGTCTGGGCTTCGTATCTCAGGCTGAAGTTGTTGCGTGCTCGCTTGTTGGGGGCGCATTGTTTGAATGTGTTTGGAAACATTTTCATTTTCTTGGCATCACTGTGGAATGGCAGTGGCATACGTGTATAAATCTTTCAGAAGGCTGCCATGTAATTTTTGGTCGGGAGCCAGGCGCAGAGCTTCTAAATGTATAATGAAAAGTCCGAGAGACACTTAACAAGCACTTTGATGGATGTTTGGTGGCTTTGGCTGGATCCACCACACAGTAATATGGGCTTTCAGCGAGTGATTCATAGATAGACATTTCTCCTCATAAGCAAACAACCGCAGGATACTTCAAATCTGCTTCATATGACAAAAACTCAGCAGGAGACGGCCTGGTCTTTGGCTCCAAATAACAGTATATTCTCTTGTTCTTCCTGTTTTTGCACTCAAAGAACTTGTTTTGCATAAGTCTGAATCGAAGCTGTGACTTAAAGCTTTAGGCGCGCTGCTCCTTTAAGAGCTCAGTTGTTGCAGCGCCAGAGGAAAGTGATAAGAGACAAATCCCATGGGCTGCAATTTGACAGGAGGAAGGCAGCGCGATTGTGTTAACAGTCAGTACCAATAACAAATGACCTCAGAGCTCCCGATTCAGAGCGTAATAATTCAGAAGAAAATGAAATTTTGCTTGCGACTTGTCGTTTACATCGGGGTCATTCTGTGTCAGTTCAGACAGAATTTAAGAACTGTGTTGCTGCACCATCTCAGATTTTGTTCAGAGTTTAGGAGCCAAAGTTAAGTCCTGCAAAATAGTTTGGCTGAATTTTGAGAATTACGTATGCAGTCAGACCTGGGATTTTTGCTATTTTTAGTCTCCACAAAACCCCTAAAAACATATTACTTGGGAAGACATCTAAAGGGTTCAATGTTTCCTGAAATAAAGCTCCCACAGCCATAAAATCTAGTGAGGACAAAGACTAAGTTATTTCCAACAGATCTAAATGGTCAGATAGCTCCAAGCAGAAGCCAAATTTGTAATTATTAAAGTGCAGAAGTTTCAAATGAGGATGCATCTTTATTTCCTACTAAAAATACAGCCTTTGGTCGATATTTTAGTAACTTTTGAGGTATCTAACTTCAGTAGAATTTCATGTTTGGCAAATACGACAAGCAAAGGTTCCAGTTCTTTGCTATTTTGACATGCAACAGTGCTGATGTGGATTCATTCATAGGACCAGAAAAACTGTGGTCCTAAAAACAGATGTGCATAGCGATCTATATATTGTCATTATAGGTGCAAAGTTGGTACAAGTTGCTTCTATGTTTTCTTCCTGAACATACTGAATGTTCCCATACATACATTTGAAATAAGCACCGAACGGAGAAAGTGATTACATAAAATGACACGGACCAACCCGTTGCTGATTTATGATTTTTTCCACCAGAAACACGTGCTAACTAAGCAAAGCGACACATGGATGGCTTATATTTTCACCATGATTGCTGTACTGAATGTACTCATTTGGGGAAACCACTGAAAAAGTCAAGCAAGATTTCTGAATCTAAGATTTTATGGCTGAGTTGGTTCAAAAAAACAGCACCAGCAGCATCATGATTACTGTGAGGCTTAGTTCTCCTGGGAATTGCCCCGTGTTTCACACTGCTGTGTCAATAGTTTGTTTCTTCTGCTTTGTTTCTCAAGATTCAAGGACACAAGGGTCGGAATTCCAAATGTAGCATCCAGACTTTGCGTGCACAAGTTTGGGTCTGTGAAAGAAGTTGTAGCTCCTGTTCAACAAATGCATGGTGGTCCTCAAGAAGGAAAAAGACTTACTTAACACCTAGTGTACCTAATGTGTTTATACCAATGCCGAGGTGTGGCCCGTTCCTCGCCGTTATCCCGAACCTAAAACAGACACAGTGTCAGACTAAACATGGAGCTTACGTAGGAGTCGCCCAGGGGCAGCTCGAGAAGAATGCCAGGTCATGGGGTGTGCCGAGAAGCGATGGGGTGGCAGTGGTCCCTTGGCCCCTGAGCAGATGGCCTGTAGGAAGCCTTTTGACGAGAACAGAGGAGTGAAGGGGAAGAGGGAGGGAGAGTTCAAGACTGGGCGCCGTGGTTTGCAGCTAAAAGGAAGACTTGTCTTGTTGTTCTCTCCAAATAGTCGCACAATACTCCGGTTCAACTCGCGGCAGAAGGCGAACGTGTGTGTCTTAGGGTTTGTGTGTTGGCACGCCTTTGAGCCTTTCATACTCGCAGCCCTGCTCTGCCTGAATAAACTTTGCAAGAAAAGCACAAGTAGTGGCGTTAAAAGAAAGCAGTCACTGTGACAAGTTCGACAACCGGCTTTATGTTGACTGCTGGTGTTGTTGGCAGCTGCTTTCTCAGTCTTCGCTCCAGAAAGAGCATTGTTTAGTTGTCCTATTCATGTTTTAATCATTTTAACTTGACTTTCTAGCTTCTGGATGCAAGACTAAATATTCTTATGCTGTCAGTGCAAAGTGGTGATGCCAGCAGACGTTAAGAGTCAGGTGGTGTGTGCACAGTGGAGGTTTTAGATGTGGGATATGAAGGGATAAAGAGGAGTTCAGTTAGAAAAAAAAATGCCAGTTTCCCACTGGTTTTCTAGGTTAATGAAGGGGGCTGAAATGTTTAGAGCTGGATCATTCAAGTGCAGTTGACCATGTGTGCATAAACACTCCTGGCTTGGCTTTGTCCAGGATTCATATGAACTGTGGGTCCACTAGTGCGACGAAATTATTGGTGCATTACTGGGGAAAAAAAGCAGCTTACATAGGTGGGTTCAGGATTATAGTGCCCAGACTGTTTCTCTCAGCATCAGTGCTGCTTGTATTCAGCGTCTTTTCCCTTTAACTCATGACGAAGTGTTTAGATAATCCCCTGATCAGCTCAGAGTGATGGTTCAAGTTCATTACCAGGCCTGCGCGTCTCCAGCCAAGTTTCCACTGTACTTTCAAGTGCTACTATTTCACACTTATTCTAAACAGTTGCAGAAGAAAAGAATAATTTCCCTCCTTGTCATGTTCTTTTTCGTAGCAGCCTAAATCGTTGCCACGTCCTTGAACTTTGCACCTTCTGCGAGTCACCTTTAAAACGTCCAGAGCCACTGGAATTTCCTTCTCAAATTAATGTATGAAGCACACCCTTGAACGGTAGTCCATTTACTCAGCCAACACCGTTTAATCTCACCTCTCAGTCAAGGTGCATCCAAGCAGCAGAAGATAAACTCTTAATGCTACAGATCACTTAATCCAGAAGGTTAGGGCTTTTGGCAGCGGGCTGTCTGCGCTGCAACCTTACACATGCTGTACGTGTGCTGCGAGGCTTAGTGGAGTTAGCGCTGTTTGAAAGGAGCCTTCTTGGGAGCGAGAGGTACATGCGCGCAGTCGGGTTGTATTACACACACAAGACAGAGTCACGCTGCCTCAAGATTGCTACAAGACGCCTGGTGCCTCCGCAAAGACACTCTTCTCTCCTTGGATCCTGCCCCTGGACAAATTTGGCGATGACAAGTGAAAAAAAAAAAAAAGGAGTAAGCTAAGATTCCAAGGTTTAAAAATAAACAGACGGGTAAACTGTAGCCGGCTTTGAAAAATGTTCCAACCGTGATCAAAGACGACGTCATTTACTTGCGGAGAGGTGGAAAAATGCAACAAATGTTTGGTTTGGATGGCTGTTTGGGGAGGGTGAAGTTCTGCCAGAGTGGCAGTGCTCTACTGTGCTGCCTTGCACAGTACAAAGCTTGGTTGATGTGACGCTACTGGGATGACAAGTTGAATTTTATTGGATTTGTTTGAATTTTTACGTGCATGTTCAGAGGAATTGTTTAGGGGCATTGTCGGTATCATTTGTTTTTTCAAACCTTTTTGCAAAGTTTGTTTTTTAAATTTCCTTATAATCTCATACGTGAGACGATCTCAGATCGTGGTGGAGCCGTAGTTGTGTTTCAGTATTGCACTGATTTGTTGATCTCAGTAAGAAACAAGCAATGTTGCCTACCAAACACTGTCCTGTGCCAAATCCTGGGATTAAGTCTACTCTTTAACTGGCGCACCTGTTATCAAACATGGAGCTCATTACATGAAGTAAATTGCAGTGCCACGGAGAGAGACTAAGTCCACTTCTCCTCGTGTCTTTCAGATGAACCGGACAACAAAGGAATGAGTTTGTTCTGAGAAATGAGGCGAAGAGAACCGTCAACATAGAACCTCCAATCTGAGAAGAGACTTTCAGAGAGGTGAGTCTAAAAGCTGTAGCCTTCATGTCTGAGTTGTCAGTGTATTAATGCTTGATTATGATTAACTCTCAAATTAAAATATCTTAAAAATCTGTCAATTCTCTGTTAGCCATAGTGTACAACTGTCACTGCTCCAGAGTATGACCATTTTAGTCCCAAATGCAACCAAAAATCTGTCAAGTGAAACTAAACATTTTCATTGGCTGCACTGGTGCACCTGGCCTCCAGCAGGTCTGTCCTTGTGTGCGTCTTGGTGGACTGTCCTCTAACAAACACTTGGTTTCATCTTGGGTAAACCAGACACCACAATGGCTTATGTTACTCTTTTCATACTAATTTTGGTCACACCTCTGTTTGAGCTGCTGCTTTGCAGTAACTGAGCAGAGATTAGAGGCGTCTCTTTGCACAACCACGTAGTAGCATCTGCCGATACATGTGAGGTGTTTAGGGAACTTTGGAAAATTGTAGCCTCTGCAGATTGTCTGGATGTGGTGCATGTAGGGGGGTACCTGTAAATTGCATCCCCAAAACTTGTGTTTCAGCATCAGGCACCAGCAAAACAAAGCAGTGATTTGATAATACATTTTAACACTGCTACAATATAGGACAAGAAGAGCTGCATTTTATTACCTCTGGTGAGGCTTAAATCCAAGATCATCCTTTTAAAAAAGAGATAAATGTAGAAAACATTTATTTGCACCTTCAATTTTGTTCACAATGATTTGCAAAATGTGATAAGATGTTACCAGCATGTACAGGAACTGACTAAAAAGTATTGCTTAATATGAATTATTCACTGTGAGAAATCTGAATGTAAATAAAACTTTAGACACACAGTTGAAACCAATGTAGAAAGTTAATCAGGAGCCTTGACTATGAATGAATGTTACTTTCTCTTCAGATATTTTGGTCATTTTCAATATTGTTTAGTCATTATTTAAGTTGTTTTATGACACCACCATCATCTATAATGTGGTGTGTTGCTAAGCTGGTTTTTAAAAAGATGTTGCATCCATTTCACATTTTGTAAACAGGTTTGTTTTAGCTCCTAATCTATGGGTATGCTAATTCAAAGACCGGAGGCTCGTTGAAGGTGTTTGGCCTCGCCTGCATCCGTTATGTAATCGCATCACAGACAGCACAAGATACAGCAAGAGTCTCTCCCCGGCGCCCTTCAGTCGATCTGTTCCATAGCTCTCTAATGAAAATCTGTCTGGTCACGGCTCTCCGTCACTAATGTAAGAGTGTTGTGGGCAGTCTGGAAGTGATTTTTTCATTGTCCTGAACATTGTCACACATAACAACCGTGGCAGCCTAAAGCCTGTTCATCTCACTTGACTTTTCTGGAGGTACAATGAAAGAATGTAGTAAAATGAAAGGGGGGGTGGACTTTACACCTTAATGACCAGATGTGATAGAGCTGGCTATATTCTTTGAAAGGCATAAGGAAGATATTATACCTGCTGCTGTTTTATTCGGGAAACAGCCACTGCAAACTAAATGATTACGTGTGTGTGTGTGTATGGTATGACTTTATGTGTGCCCATTATTGTTTATGAGTAATAGGTTAATTTTATGTCTCTGATGAACAGGCATTATGTCATACCATGTCATATATATTACACTGCCTTATGTGTGAGTACCATGAATTTTCCAGCTGTACAATGCTAATGACATTACGGTTTTGTTTCCCCTTTTATTTTTTTTTTCCAGGGCAGGATGGGAAATTCAGAGAGTCAGTACAGCATTCAGGGCCCTAAAGGCACGAGCTTTATCTTCCCTGGGAAACAGAAGCCATATTCACTGAAGCTCCGCTCAGCCAAAGACGATGCTCTGTCACCCCATACGTGGTGGAAAAACGCCCCAGTAGGCTCAGGGTACAAGGCCAAGTGTGTCGGCCGTGGCTGTCTGTCCCCTCCTAAAAGCCGGCCGCCTTACTCTGCCCGGCACTGTGACTTTGTCTGCAAGGGACTGAGGGGCAGCCCAAGTGAGCATCGCTGGCATCGGTCCCCTGGATGTGGTATACGACGGCGGCACATGTCAGATGACTACGAGGAAAATCCGTACGGTGCTGAGCTTAACGGACACAGTGACGACCATGATGGCTTAGAGGAACAGAGCAGCCCCAGGGTGGTGATCAAGAAGGATGGCAGTCTCAGAGTGGAGTTCACCAACACCTCAGGCAATCCCCTCTTACTGGACGAAGCTTCTGGCCCCGTCCAGCTCCTCAAGTTCTCTCCCAATTTGGAGTCCGCCTCCACTCCCAGTTTGCCTGGTTCCAGTGGTAGTAGGCAGGATGACCACTGCAGTGGCCCACCACCAGCCTCTACCTCCTCCACAGCAAGGACCAGCAAGGGCAGCTCACTAAGCTCTGATGGCTCCTGGTATGACTCCCCTTGGGGGCCCAGCACAGAGCTCTGTGAGCAGGACCAACCTGCCAGCAGAACTTTAGTGCACTCTCCTGTCCACCAGCTTGACTCCTTTGCAGAACAGTCCCCTCCTGTGTCCATCACAGACCTTTACAGGGACTCCACAATGGCTGCTACTTTCCCCACAGCCAAGGACTTGTCCTCCCAGTTACAGGAGCCTCCACCAGGCCAGAGACAACACCGAGCCTCCTTTGCCGCTGTCTTGGATGTTCCTTTAGAGGAGGAAAACCTAGAGGCCCGACAGTACTCATCGTACACCCTACCCTGTCGCAGGCCCAAAGCTCACACCATTAGTGAGCACCTGAACCAGTACGCTGACCAGGAACCGCAGCAGGAGCAGGCTGGGCTGGACTTCATCTTCCATAAGAAGGACTCCATCAAAAACCGCATCAGACGCCTCAGTGACTGGACGGGCAGCCTCAGCCGCAAGAAGAGGAAGTCTCAGGTGAGTCTGATTGGGGTCGGTGTTGGGCTCATATAGAGTTTGTCTTGTGCTCAGCAGTCTTTAATGATTTATGCTGCTTTATCACTCACAGGGTTCATACAGGGATCTTACCTACACGGTATGTGAAACAATAGGCTGCGTAGATGTAGTGTTGGTAGTCACCTCATAACCCATGGCCAGCTCCTGTTGTTTTAGCATTCAGTATATTAATTCACCATTATCCCATCTTCTGTAGCTCCTTCATAACTAACTCTAGACAGGAGAGAGTAGCAACGATGCACAGACAGCTTCCTGCCTGGCAAGGTTTATTTGATCGTGAGCCTCAGCGGTTGTCCTGGCATGAGTGGGAACCAACCACCGTCCTCTGGTCTTTTAGCACCACAACACCAGCTGTCTGAGGACAGGGCACAGTGGGGTGGCCCAAAATGAAATCTGTAAGGCAGCCAGCGCTGGGTCTTGTTGTTTTTGTGAGGATGGGATAAGGATGGGAGTGACTTTTAATACAATGCAAGACATGGATGATCCTCCGAGGAAGAGAAGCCAGGCGCTGATATGCAGATATCTCGATGACATTTCTTGGGTGGGTATTGGAAAAGTATTATCACTTACGGATCGTTTGTGATTAGTTGTTTAGCGTTCAGTGCATGTTGATGTGTTTAGCGGCTTTGTCGGTATCCAATCAGACGAACGTGTACGCTGTAAGAGTGTCGATCTAGCTGCATGGATTTTAATTACAATTTGCGTAAAACAAGTTTTGAAAGCTTCTTCTTACTGATATCTGAGAGAAAGTTGTTTTTGAACCGTAGCAGAATGCGAGCGTGAAATGCATATGAGACGCAGAGCAGTCAGCCGATATTTACATATATGATTTCCCAGGGGTAAAATGATACTTGTACCATACAGACACGGGCCAGAGGAGAGGTTGGAAATAACCACAGCTTGTCTGCATGTTGCCGACACATGTTTCCAAGAACCATGTGACTTTGTTGTACTAATGCTACATTCTCACAAGCTTTAATTTGACATAAAACATTTGTTTAAACTGAGCCTGAACCCGCGTCCCCTTCTGTCTTTGAGGCTTGAAAGCAATTGTCTCTGCGTTAATTCGTTTAGCTTTGCCTTGTAAAAGTTTTAAGAATGCTGTTTGGGTACTGCCAAGAGAATAGCTGTAAGCCTTTGAGAGGCTCTGCAGAGTGAAACTAAATCCTCACTGAAGATTTAACTCCACCCCTCCTCTAATGTTAATGAATGACTTATGGTTGTTCTGGTTGTTGTGTGCAGATTTTCTGGGCTCCCCTCACGTTCCTCAGAGAATAAATCTGCTAATAGGGATTGGTGTTCAGTCATTTGGGTGTTAGAGCAAAACAAAGGATAGAAAGGAACAATTGGAGTATTGAGAAGGCATTTTCTTCTTTGCTGGTGTAACAATCTGTGAGCCTCTCCTTGTGTTTAAACGACAGATAATCTTGAGGGAAATATATGAGATGCTTTGCCGTGACACTGTTACCTGACCCTGTGGTGACAAATATCCAGTAGACTGGCAGTATTCATTTTGAGCGTTATGCAGCTTTCACTTTCCTTTAATAATGCCCCTCTCTGAAGCTCCTGCTTGCCATAACACCATGCTAATTTATGGCCATGTGTTGGTGCAGGCTAGGACTCCTTCGTCTAGTTTAGTTTTTGTTTGCTTACCCAGAAATCAGATTGCTGTAAGGTTGCTTTACAGCCTGTAGAAATCTGTAAGACACTTTGAAAAACAAAAGAATTGCTAATTACAGGTATTTGTATCAAGCAGGGATCTGGTTTTAGAGAGAAACGCGCATAAAGACTAGATCTGTATGAATGCACTGATGAGGCCTGCCGCCAGTTTATATTAAAGTCACTGAAATGCTTAAAACTGGCCTTCAGACCTAATTTCCTCTGTCATTCAGGGGCTGTTTTGTTGCCAAACTTCCAAGTACCATACATCTCCAAGGGCCTCCTTTCAGCAGGTCAACCAAAATCAGGAGCACCTCCAGCTCCGGTTCCCCTCCACCTGGACTTGTGGGTTTAAAGGTCACACTGCGACCCTGATGCCAAAGACCAAGAACCTGCTTGTAATGAAAAGCAGCTGGACGAGAACTGGGAGAGGGAGGATAAATTTGGTGCTGTGCTGGCTAAAAGAAACTGCAGAAAGACACGCCCTGTGCACAGCGCGCATTTTCCTACAGCTAAAGTATACAAATAGTGTGAGTTTTATGGTGGCAGGTGGACATAATGCTCCAACAAAGGCTGTCCTCAACGCTGAGTTCAGGGAGTTCACTGCTGCTCTGTATGTTAAACGTGAGTTCTGAGCTGTCTTGTTACAGGATGTAAGAGGGGAAAAAATTTGAATTGCTTGCTAAATATGGAAAAGGGACAGTAAAAACAGCATGAAACATGAATAAGGACGGAGAAGATGTGGACGGAGCTGAGTGAGACACATGAGTAAACAAAAAAAATGGAAAATGAGTTCTGGCATGACAGCACATACTGTGCGTCTGCATGTTGAGAGTGCTCCACGCTGTTGCCAGGGGCAGAATCGATGCTGCAATCTACTCAAGTGTAGGTAGGCTGTCATTAGGCATGAAAGGGTGCAATTCCATCAAGTGTTCATTTGGGGAATTGGGAAGCCGCATCAGACCTCAAATGACGTGAAATTGTCTGAGCCTGGAGGGTTCCAACCTCCCAGGTGCCATCACAGGAAATTTGTCCCACTTCTCAGCCTAGCGAAAAATTTAGAGACTGTAATGCAGACTTTGAAGTAGGTTCGAGTGGTTTGACTAGATTTTTCAAAAGTTTTGGAGTGCCTTGGGGCTAATTGAAAGGAGCACAGTTGATTTCTGTCCCAATGTAGGCTCACAGAAGCTTGCTGTATGTACAGAAATCTGTACGTCTGGGGGCAAACATGGGGTGTTTAGCCTGAAAGTAGATGTGAACAATGAATCTCAATAATAATGTGTGAAACCTACAAACCGGAGCTACACTCCCACTGACAGCTAATCAATAACGCTGCAATATTTAGTTGTCACGATATTCAGATCATTCACTCTTTGTCCTCTCACCCTCCTCTAATGACACTTTTCGTGCTATTTCTGCCTCCACAGGAGACCAGGTACAAAGACCTGAGCGATGCCTTTGACAGTGGGGTTGATGGACTGACTGCAGACACCAGCTCCCCCTCACAGGTCTCCAGCGTCCTCTGGTTCCCCGGAGCATCCAGGGCCCAATCTTCAGGAGCCATTCACCAAACAACCAGCGACGCCCTCCGCCAGAACATCTACGAAAACTTCATGAGGGAACTGGAGACTGGCGCCGGACAGGGAGGAGGAGGAGGAGGAGGAGGCGAGAGAAGAGACCCGTCAACAGGCACTGAGGAGGGTGAGAGCAGCAGCGAGTCGGCCGAGGGCTCCCTGGAGGAGCTGGACCTTCTGTTTGAGAAGGAGCAGGGGGTGGTCCGACGGGCCGGCTGGCTCTCTTTCAAACCCCTTGTCACCCTGCACAAGGACAGGAAGCTGGAACTGGTGACCCGCCGCAAGTGGAAGCAGTACTGGGTGACCCTGAAAGGTGAGCTTGGATCTTCTCTACTTGAAAATAAGCCAAAGAAACCGCTGACTTGTTGTTTCAGAAAAATCCAGAGTTAAGTAGATTATCCAAATTTCCACTCTCTAATTCAGTTTTGACAGGCAGGTAGGTTCCTGTTTATGCTCCGGGCTTTTCTCTCAACAGCAGTCATGTCCTTGACTGTAGCATCACAGCTGACACTAAGTGATTGTCCTTCCCTCCTACCCTAAACACTTCCAGGGAATTATGCTGTTGCTTCGGGCCAGACGGATAAAATTAGCCTGTGAAATGTGGCTGTATGTTCACATACTGCCTTTATAGGACTGTATGTATAAAAGATAACCTCTGTACGAAAAAGATGAGGGATAAAAAGGGACGGTCTTGTAAGTTTTATGATTCCAAGTGGCCTCCTTGGTGTATGTGAAACTTTGCTTTTTTGCTGAAATCTACTTACTACGTTTACTTCGGTGTTTTTACCAGGGATCGACTGATGTGTTTTGTTTACGTACATTTGCAGTAAAAATGAAAATCTTGGTGTCAAAATTTAGAAAAACACAAATTTCCAATACCAAATTTTATTGAGATGCCTTTGTTTGTTCAGGTATGTTTAGTTAAATGACAACTTTCTGACGTTTATTCTTTAGCGTTGACGGACTATAATTGGTGACTAGTAACCAATCAGATTGTGCTGTGGGCGGGACATTATTCAAAACTGCCGAGTGGTGAAAACAAGAATGCTGTATTTTTGAATGAATTTAATTTATTGCAAAGTAATTTTAAAAAAATCTGATCATTTAAAAAAAATGCTGAATATCAGATGCAATAATCTGCAAAACCAATAGCTGGTCAACCTCTAATGTTTAGTAAGATGTCTACAAATTATCTGGTAACAACAACAACAGTTCAGAGAAACTCTGCAAGTTGACATGCAGCTTTCTGCATCTGTTGCTCGTGTACATTCGTGTTCACCTCTCAGTCTTCTCACCTCCCCCCTTTTCGCAGGATGTACATTGCTGTTCTATGAAACTTACGGCAAAGGCTCTCCAGAGCAGGAACTGTCACCTCGCTACGCCCTCCTGGCCGAGGACAGCATCGTCCAGGCCGTCCCCGAACACCCCAAGAAGGAGAACGTGTTCTGCCTCAGCAACTCGTACGGAGACGTCTACCTCTTCCAGGTGAAGCGCATCAGCTCAGACACTGAACATTTGTCTGAAATCCTTTGCTTGTTGTTAGCAGAGCGAAGCCATCTGTGATAATTCTCCTGAATGTTATCCTACACAAGTTTCATTTATTGTTGAATATGTTACCTTTGGTGAGGAGGCAGCTGAGCTCTGTGCTATAGCGGCAGACGTGCTGTCGGGAAACAGAAATATGCAGAATGTTCCCACAGTGCACACTTGCAGAACATGGTTGAATTATATCAGACACACACTTTTTGGCTCCCCATCCCTCGAGTGTAGCATATGAAATTTCAGCCTGTGAGGAACTTGCGAGCAAAGTGGCCAAACTTTCCAACTAAGGGGTCTAAGAGCACATCGAATTTGCCCGTTGTGCTTACTGACCTACATATCCCCACCAAATTCAAACCCGGCCTTTCCCCGCTACCTCCTCCACTTAAGATCACAAGCTTTCCAGACGGCACTAGGTCGCGGTGTCCAGACCTACATTTAATAAAAAAAAGCTCTGTGTGGAGCTGACATGGCCCCAGAGGCAAGCAATGAGAGAGTCAAGTCAGTGACATGAAGACAGCCTTGGTTTCATCCCTTTGTTTCCATTCACATGGCCTGTTGAGCATGAGCCATGTTCATTCAAAACGGGGCTCAAGTGATTTCTCAACCAGTATGTTGCCAAAGTGATAAAAGTATAATATCCATGAAACAGTTTTTTAACAGGGAGAATAAAGGTTTCATTTAAACAACGGTTTATAGCCAGCTCTCTCTCATAGAGGCACGGTTAATCAAGCTTTCTTTTATTGATCCCGCAAAGCCACGCTCACCACCCCATCATCTTTTTTGTGATACATTGTGTGCAGCAATCCAAGGAGATTTATCAGGCTTTGGATCTCTGAATGCAGCTTGTAACGGGAATATTGGCCTTGCCGCTTCATCAAATCCAACCCTCCGTGACTCTTTGCCCTTCCAGGCCAGCAACCAGACCGACCTGGAGAACTGGGTGACCGCCATCCACTCAGCCAGTGCCTCGCTGCTGGCCAAGCGCCAGGGGAAGGAGGATACGGTGCGTCTGCTGCGGAGCCAGGTCCGCGGCCTGCTGCAGAAGATCGACATGGACGGGAAGATGAAGAAGATGGCCGAGCTGCAGCTGACGGTCGTCGGCGACCCCAAGAACCGCAAGGCTATTGAGAACCAGGTGAGGATGTGATGGTGAGACATTAGTTAAATTGAAGTATTACTGAGAGTATTGGAGGTCTTTGTACATTTCATGCCCTTGACACAAATCTCACACGGCATCTGCAGGAACACTTTACAGCATTCATAGATCAGGTGATGTAACATATGCGCTTTTCAAATTTTGCTTTTAAAACTCCTCCGTGTGCTTTTACTCCACATTATACGTGTAATAACCACATGATGTGCCCTACTTAATTTCCCTGATTGTGTGACTGTGGTGGCAAGCCTGTGCTTTATTTTTGTCTGTGGGTGGGTGAAGTGGCCTAAATGCATCATTCCCCTAACGGATCGCGAGGGGCCCAGGGGAGCAGCTCGCTCCCCGAGCATCAGATCGGGATTCCAGATGTTTCCTGGTAATGGGCTCTCAACGTGCATTATCCTCTTCCTCCTCCTCACAGCCTGGGGGAGAATCCAAAGCACCCAGCGCTGTGCTGTAGCCTACATACAGCAGATTACAGTATGAAAAGCCTCTAACCTATAGCTTAGCAAGAGCACAAATACTTTTAGAAGAAATTACTGTTTGTAGTGGAATGTGGGGAAAACCGGCTGCTTTTTTTTAAACACCTGCAAGTCAGGTGGTCAGCGACTTAAGGCGCCAGTTAAAGCAAATTAATACTTTCTGCATCTCCGTAGCCACAATGGACCACAGCTGCTCAAATCCATGCACACGGGACTGCCCATGTTGCTGGTGTAGCCGTCCGTTACGGAGGATTTTCAGGCTCATGTTTGGCGCCCAAAGTGAAAGCATACCTGTGTTATTATAAAGAACAAGCAAGATGGGAGCGGAGATGTCACTGCTTGGCTCCTGGACCGGCTGCCTGCTTGCGTCTGTTTCCAATTAACCAGTATGCCACCTCAGAGAAGACAAAGAGACAGACAGGGGTTGGAGTCAATGATAGGGTCAGAGGGGTATGGACCAGGACTCTGATACAGGCGCCTTGAGGCTGTTGATAGATTTAAGGTTTCGGTGGGGCTGTCTAGAACCAACAGGGCACTACTTTGATGTCCCCGCCTACCCCCCCACTCCACCCATGTGTACTGAAATCAGTGCCAGCAGACCTTGTTTGAAGTCTGCCTTTGCCCCCTTTTGCAAACTCACGTACACACACACAATGTGATCAAGTTGCATTGAGAGACTTATTATGCATTAGGGCTTTTAAAGAGAGCAGGGGGCAGATGTTAAAGAGGCGAATAAGAAAAGATGAGAATCTGTTAAAAGGAAGCCCTGAAATGGGTGTAAATAAGTTGTGTGCTCAGGCCAGATGGGCCCGAACACGCCGTGCTTTTCTCTGAGGCTGGTCGATTGTGTCGCCGCGCTGATTCTAGCCAGCTTGACGCATGAAGCAATAGGGCCTAATCAAAAAATTCTCTTCATCAGTGATGCACCGTAGCGTGAATCATCAAATCGAATTTTATGCCCAGGACTATTTTAAGACATCCCTGAATGAAGACACAGATATGCGAGTGTTGACAAACAGATCCAGATGGCGTGTAAATCAGAAGCATGCGAGGATCTTGTGTGATAGTTATACTTAGACATGAATTTTTTATTTTTTTTTCCAAAGCGCCAACTCTCCCTAAATTTGTCTTTTGCTTTTGAGGAAGGAGCTTATCTGATTCCCTCAGTAATACCTCCATCCCCATCTAAAGTCATCTTCAAACTACTCAGTGGAATTAAATCAAAGTTCCTCCAGAACACTGTGTTTTATGTAATGACCCAAGAATAGCAGGATAAAAAAACGGCGCTTTTCCCCACTTACATCAGAGGATTTATGAACAAGATCCTTAAGTTCAAGCAACACCAAGAATTAGACCAGACAGGACGGCCTTGTGACTCTCGACTTTTCTTTTTTAAAACGCTGGAGTCACCCACGTGTCGGCGGTAAATCATGTTTAGGTAGCAACCGTGCAAACATTGTACGTGACCGCCATTTCCACCCTTCGCTTGTAAAAAGTTGTTTAATATCACTTTTGGAGAGTATAGCCACACATAATCCCTCTTTAGTGCATACTGATTGCTGCTAATTAGAGTTACAGCGTAGAGTTTAAGTGAACCTCTGTAATTTCTGTTGACTGGTGGCCGTAAGTGACAATTACAGGATGATGCTAAAGGCTAAAACACAGTGGAACAGTGACACGAGTTTAGAGGAGTCATGTAGTTAGCAAAGTGACTCAGTGATGACTGTTGCACGGCTTTATCTCTCTACAATTTGCTTCTGGTCATAGCAGACTAAGTGAGGCTAAGGCGGTTAAAATCTCTGAGTGATTAGAAGTGACATGAAATGCAAGTTTTCATTTCTGTGAAGAAAAATGTGTCACTAATTCTTCCAAAAGTTGCGCAGTCTGGTTTTAAAGATCAAAGCGTGTGTTTTGTGTCCCCACATCCACAAGGGTTCCTTCTGCATGTTCGCCCAAAATTTGTACATGCGACAAGTTGAAAACAAATGGAGCTCGAAACAGGTGCTTGCTATGAGGAGAAGCCATGCAAGGAGATCCTCTGTCATCAACACCTTCACAAATACTCATTAAAACAATCTGAAGTAGTCGGTGCTGGACTGTGGAGATGCTCTGATGTGTTGCTTTTCATCGACAATGTCCAAACAGAGTGGAAAGTTCTCCAGAAATCTATTTCCTCCCAGCAGAACTCAGGAATAATCACACTGACATGAAGCTGCAGCAACAACATACAAAAAGCCGGCCTTTCAGAAACATCCACAGCAGTGCTCTCTGTATTTCTGTGTTCGATATGAGGGGAGTTGTCTGCTTGCCTCATGTCTGCTGTCACAGTCCATATCAGTAAGTGCTCGGGAATGCAAAAACCATCAATTAGCAGTAACGTGGAGCTCATAGAGAAATATTGTACAAAGGGGAGAACTGGCAACAACATTTATGCTTTTTAGACAATAATGTATTTCAAAAGTGACCGTATCCAGAGAAACGTCAGCTCTTTAGTTCCTCGCTCTGTTGATTGTGTTTGATTTGTGCAATAGTACAGATTAGTGGCTCGCCAAATGCGAGGCCATTTTTAACCGAAGCTTGCGGATTCCTTGCTGATGTCCTAATGGTTCAAATCTAGACGAGGAATGTTTGAATGTCATTGACTCAAAGCTTGTTAACTGAGGCCACCTGCACAGTTACATACATCAGGGCTTCTCTCCTCTCCTACGGCTCCCATAGTCATGTCTGCTTTAAAAAGATGTTTAAAAAGTCAGGTTCATAAAACCCCAGCCTGTGGACCTTTCTCAGTTTGCTCCTAATCCTAAAGAATGCCATCAACGTGAGTGAGAGCTAATGGGACAACACCATAGGGTGCGTTATTGTAAATGAACTCACAGCGCAGACGAGACCTATTAAAGCCAGTTGTTATGGAGGGTTGTTTAACCGAGTGTTCTCATTAAAACCGGTCTCCAGCCAACAAAATAAGCACTTTCTTATAGCTTACATAGTGCAAACAGGGATAGGGGGAAGGCAACTGTAAACTGTGTGAATGTGTGTGAAGGTTTAACGGGTGGTCTGTGTAACATCACCAGCCTCTCAAGACTTACATAAAAAGGGGGCATTTAGATTCACTGCACACACACACACACACACACACACACACACACTCCTCTGCTTGATATGCAGTCATCCTTCACTATCAAACCTCCTCCAAAGTTATGCCCTTACCCTCCACCAACATCTGCAAGCGATTTCAGCTTGAAGGAAAGCACTCGACTGACCCTGGATCTCCCTCTTTGATTCTCTCTTCCCACCACCCCCCCTCGCCTATTTCCCTCCATTGCTTCCCCCCCTCATCTCTCCTCGCTCAGTCACCATCCGAAAACTCGATTCACATTCAGAACCAAGCTTTGATTTTTCCCCCCCTTCAGATCCAGCAGTGGGAGCAGAACCTGGAGAGGTTCAACATGGATCTGTTCAGGATGCGCTGCTACCTCGCCAGTCTGCAGGGCGGAGAGCTGCCCAACCCAAAGAGCCTGCTAGCCATCGCCAGCCGCCCAACCAAAACCACCCTGGGACGCCTGGGGATTTTCTCCGTCTCCTCCTTCCACGCTTTGGTAAGGAAGCCGTGCGGAAGGACAGGAATGACTAGTGAACTGATGCAGAATGAAGAATCAGGAAATCAGCGCTGCATCCTGTTTGGATGCTTTGTAGCGATCCTTGTGTGACACTTCAGCTTTGATTGGCTTGATGTCTAACAGCAACCTTGAAAACGTTTTAATCATTCGATCCCGTCCCCTTTTACTGGAGGAAAATAAACCTAATTAAGATGCTTTGATTAGATGGAATTTTTTTGCTGGGTGGAACGATTGCAGTCCTGATACTGTGTATCTGCTCAGATCTGTTCCAGAGACGAGGCCACGGTCAGGAGGCGGTCGTTGTCCCTGACTTACAGACAGCGCAAGAGAGGCCTGTTCTCCTCGCTGAAGGGCCTCGACAACCTGACGAAGAGAGGCCGCGACAAGAGACCCTCTGCATCACAGGTATTACTGAACACACAGCTGCACAGATTTGGGTATGATTTATCGTCACCATTTTTCAGAAACATCAAGTGATGAAAAATTTGTGGGGCGCTGCTGTAGCTCATCTGGATGAGCTGGTGTCCTATGTTTAGGGTCTATAGTCCCAAACACAGAGGTCATGAGTTCGAGTCTCGCTCATCCCCCTCATCCCACTTTCCTGTCTCTCTCTCTTGACTGTACTATCAAATAAAGGCAAAAAAAAAGTATAAAAGGAAATGAACCTACGTTAAATAAGTTATTGTCATTTTTTCTTGGGGTCAAGGCTCCATAATGTCTTGATTTAACCCCTCAAAACTCCTCTCTGTGCATTAGAGTGACGTATATCAAAGTTTATATCCATGAAAATAATCCCGTCATGCTTAAAATGGCTTAGATGTGTGGCTCTACCCAGTTCAATTTCACTCAGCTCAGCTCAAAGGTGTATTGTCATGTGCAGCAATAACAAGGGCAATAAAATTCTTAGCTCAGTGTGTCTACATAGAGCCGTGATTAAGCTACTGCACACTGCATCCTCTAGAATGCATAGACGTATGAAGTCCCCGCCTCTTTCTCCACTCACTATATATTTACTTCTTCCCTCTCATGGCAGCTCAAGCACACCAGCTCCCCTACGACTCTGCTCTAATACTATGAAACTACTCTGTGCTAAGCAATAGCAAGTTGCAATATTGGAGTAATTCAACCATACATGTTCCAAAAGGAAGCTGATTCTGAAGAAGATGAATGATACAGAAAGCCCTCGCCCTGCACGGTCAAAAATTTATTCCGTATGAAACTCTGAATCTGTTTTTCCGTGCCATTAGCAGTGTTTGCTTAACATTTTCCCTGCACATTTTAAAGTATTACATTAGGAAGGATTAATGGAAACAGAAACATTTGAAAAAACCTGCAATTTTTATTTTTTTTACTCTTTTTTTCCCGACACATATTGGGAGATGGAAACACTTTTTTTGATTAACTTGTGACATGACGATCGTTTAACTCAGATGACTGATGTCTGTTTCCTCTTCTTTCTTTGTCTTTGTCTCCGGGCAACATGAAACATGTTCAGTAGCAACTAGCATGACAGAATATTTACAATTTGCCCGACAGAGAACTATTTCTGAAGACTTTCCTCCATTTTTCTCTTGTAGGTGGCCCAAGTTTTTGTTTGTTTCTTTTTCCTCTTTGAGGTTTTTTACGCAGATGGCCAACCATTAGTTTTAATTCTGGCTTCTTCTACACTTTTTTATTAAACGTATGTGTAATGTAGCCCAAACCGCCGGCTTCTGACGACACTACACAGCCCCGAAGCAGTTAGCGGAAACGAGTCTTAATTTGCAGCTTCCCTTTTTCATTTTTTTTGTACCGTTTTACAAGTTTTTTTTCAAATTCACTTGACAGTTATGCAGCGACACGGCTATCAGTACAATGTGGTTATGCTCAGTCATGCTGTTGACTGCTTATTTCATCATCATATGTCCTCCATCATAACAAAAAATCACCACATAATGATATTCACAAGTTAAAAAACCCAGATGGAGTCTTTAAGAAAACTGTGCGTTAGATTTGCTTATGTAGATTTAAGCTTCCTGCGTTCTGTGTCACTTTATACTTGGATGAAACTGAATTTAATATGTGACTCGTAGCGAGCCTATGAGCAATCACTTAAACGAACATTCCGGGACGGTAATGAGATGACAAAGTTCATTATGCAATCTTTTTGCATAATGAACTTTGTCAGTATCTTTGCTTTTCTTGTGTGTGTTTAAAAGCCTGACAGCAGCACTTAGGACTTGAAGTGACACCAAATAATCTCCGCTGAATCCCCCTGAGTAATGAAAACCCTTCAGGTGGTCTGGATTAGCAGATCCTTAATGCGGGATCGCCCGCTTCACGCGTGTCTGCCGTGTTGACATACGCCGCACACGCATGTATGTCGGTTCTCTCGGGACAAACTGCTGAGAAAAACCCCTCCTGATCCGTGCATGCTCATTAATAAAACAACCTGGAAACACGTTGTTGCTCGCTCGCGTGTGCATTTTTTTGACGAGGAGATTTTTTACAGACATGCTTTTTTTTTTTTAACACCCAGAGGAGTTTTTTATTAATTAAAAGCACATAAGCTCACATCCCTTCTGCTTTCCTGTAAGTTTTGAGTGCAAACCCCCCCATCAACATAAACACAGGGGAGCATTCCTTAACCAGGTGCAGAAGGAGAGGGAAGGCAAAAATCCTCCCAGGTTAGTAATTAGACTCATGCGGGCTGGTTATTTATTGATACAGAAATCCACCTCTCTGTACCAGGAAGGTGCAAGCGCTGGAGAATACTCTACTCTTCGTGGTCTATTTTTAGGAATCGCCACGAGAAACGCTCATTTACTCAGCTCTTTTATGGATCTTCTGTTTATTAGCTGAGACTCTGTAAAAGGGGAAGACGAGTGAACCTTCATTTTTCTTTTACGCCGTGAAGTCATTATTGTTTCTGAGCTTGCACAGCTAAGATCCAATCACATCCCTCAGTAGGTGAGACCTGACCGCTTACAAAATGCTCCCTGTCCTGTTTGGCCTGCTCTTATCTAAGCCCATCTATCCCACCACCTGCTCTGTGATATTTGTGTTGGTGCATTTGTGCACGTCTGTCAGCGGCTAGGTATGTGTGCGTGTTATTATTTTTTTTTCCGGGGAACTCCAGCCAGCCAGCCAGCCTAATGAGGCCCAGTCACAATTTCGCAGTGCAGAAGGCCGAGGTGGCGCTGCAGCACACACATGAATTATTAAAAGCCATATGTGGTAGATGGCATTCTCCACTCTTTCCTCAGCCCCGCAGACTTCAGCAGATGGTTGGTGTAAAGACGCTAAATATTAAACAGCCTCCCCCTTTATACTTTTTTTTCCCCCCCAGGTTTCCTTTCTCTTACAAGCTCCTTTTTTTTTTTTTGTGGTATTTTTGTCTTTTAAGGCTAATAAGGAACAGTTAATGGCTGCTAAGTGCTTTAAGGGATTTTCAGAATGCCGGGTTTTCCTCGGACATCTGCTGTTTTTGTGTTGCCGTTTCTTTTTTTTTTCCCCCTCCAAGATTGAGAGATCATGTGCGGCGTCAGTTTCGCTTTCCTGCTATTCTCCGTGGGAAATTCAGCCGTTTGAAATGACATCATCAGCTCCTCGGCTGTTCTGTCGGGAGGCGCTGACGAGAAACGCGTCTTTGCTTCAGCGGGATTTGGACGAGCCAAACTCTCCTCCGTGTGTTTAAACTGTTGTTCTCACTTTGTGCATTCTCTGGGATTTCTTGCATTTGTTCCCCCTTTGCTCTACATTCCTTCCCCCTTTTCCCAAACTCGTACACACTATCTTTTAGTGTCTTCCTCTCCCCCTGCTTGTTTAATCTCTTAAACCTTCATCTTGTTCTCTTCCCCCAATTTTTCTTACATTTGTCTTTCGTTTTTTTTTTTCTCCCTCCAGTCGCGTCCTCGCTCTCTCTTCTCTCAAACCTCCCATTTCTCTGAGCATAAACATCAGAGTGCTACCCGGCGGTCCTTCTCCCACAGTTTCCATACTGACTCATCTGTGTTGACTAAGCCTAAATCCCATTTACCACTGCGACGCCGTGCTCCGCAACCTTGCCCCAAAGTCATGCTCCCCCCGTCCACACACACCACCACCTCCTTCCCTCTTGTTTCCTCATCTCTCATCCGTCTTAGCAGTGCTATGTATACAGTAAGGAGCTGGCCGGCAGTCGGCTGTGGGAAGTAGGCCAGAAAGGTCCGAGGATTTGTGGGAGAGTTGGTAAAGCTTTCTAAAATTAGTCTGTTTACGGCGAAGCAGCACTGTTTACAGCCACTTTATAAATGTACTCGCGCCGGCGAGGGAGATAGTCTACTGATCAGGAGTCAGACGAGGTTTTCTTATTACCATAACAGGAGCTAGAAAGTTTTTTTCTGATTGTAAAGGGTGTTTCTTGGGATTGTTTTGGAAGATTCTGATCCTAGGAAAAGACATAGCCTGTCTAAGTCACAGTGGTGTACATGCTCTAAAGAAAAGCTGCAGAAAATCCAGCTTGAGCTCATTTCATTCTGTAACACCAACCACCTTTGAGTGTGTCCGACCCCTTCTGAGAACAAGATGCCATCTTGCATGTCCGTCAGAGCATAACCTGATAACTGCAGCCTGTTGGAGTGAGGGCTGGAGTCACGCCCTCACATAACTGATAGCTCTGTGTCATCGCTGTAATACAGAGCTGCTGAAGTCTGCTGCAGAGTCACCTCCAGCAGACTTGTCAGCCGGACGCCTCACAAGCCCAAGGAGCACGAGAGAAGAGGGCCGAGCAAGCCAGAACGAATGAAGGAGCAAGAGATTTCAACACTGAAGTTGATATAGTAGGGGGGAGCGCTTGTCCCCTTTTCATCTGCTGTCCGACGGTTTCCCTCTTTCATCTCTGTCCTACACAGAAACCACACTGTCCACTCACACACACACACACCCACAAAGCATATTTCCACCCTTGCGCCCTCCAAGGCTGCACACCCCCGTTTTGTACGCGGCATCAAAGCGCCGCACTCGCCACGTGTACTTTTTAATTAACTACAAAACGGCACCGGGTGCGTCTAATATTGTGCTGCTGAAGTGGCGAGGCGCTTAATCGCTCATGAGTCAATCAGCGTGGTGCCCCTCTGTCTGCACTTCTGACTGTCTGTCTCTTGATTTCAGATCTTTGAGAGCGACGCTGGAGGTCAAACGTACGCCCTGCCTCCCAGGAGCACTGAGGTGAGTCAGAGAACTCCGTAACTTTGCCCGTTCCGGGTTGCGGATCTTTGATATATCTCTTAAAAATTCCACTGCCATCTGTCACAGTCTTCCTTGTGGCAGCGTTTTATGTGAACAATTATCGGTTACGGCGCGAAGTAGCCATGGAAGAAGCAGATCTGCCGCTGCTTTGACCTCTGCTGCCTTTCATGGCTTTGATAGTGGACTGTGTAAAGATATTTTTACACCTGAAGGGTGTATGTGAGGGCATCAGAAAGCGTGTGTGTGTCTGCCTGGATGTATTACAGGTCCAGGATCAAAGCGGAGACTCCTTTCATGTTGATCTGCAGGTGTCTGCAAGATAAATAGAATGCATAACTAACGGGAGCATTTAACCATGCTAGAGCCTTGTAAAAACTCTGTGTGAACAGGGGTCCAATTCATGCCATAATCGAGGTGATGCAGGTTGTTGAGTGTTTCTGCGTATGGAAAAGTGTTGGACGATTAGCGAGTGTGAATTCTGGCCAGCCAGACGTTGGAAAGGCAGCATTTATATGTTATGGGGTGCTTACATGCCTGCGTCACCAAAGACTGTTGTAAGCGTCGCCTCCACACCTCGCTATCCTCAGGCTTCTACATTTCGTTATCCTCCTGATCAGGCTTTTTTATTTCCCCATTTTAACGTCAGGACAGCAGGGGATTGCTTACGGGTAATTACACTGCAATACAAAGGGGTATGATTTAAACTGAAACCCGCTTATTGACAAGAATCAGCTCCTGCTGAGGTGAAAAACCATGTAATCTTAAACCTGCTACGATCAATATTTTTATATTAATGCTAGTTTAAATGCAGGTTTCCATGTGGTAAGGTTTGCTCCTAGTGGCAAACCCACCAATCATTTTGATCCCTTTCCGCAGTGCCACTTCAGCTCTTTGCAGCATCTCTTACTTCATTGTTTTGGTCTTCTAGCCCACACTTTGATTGTGTTGGACCCTCATTTTTCTCACAGTATTGGTTTCAGCCGGAGCCAGCAGCTATTTTTAGCAACAGAAAGCTCTTATAAGCTACTGAACACTACCTATCCAGTGCCAGACAACAGACAGGCAAAGTGTGGAGAACATAATGTAGCGTTTAGACCATGTCGACCACAGCTGAAAGAACAGTGAATGTGGGGTAGACAGAAGCACGACAGCACATGTAGGTGACTATTTGATAATATTATAGCAATATCGAATTCATTTGGTGCTAATATGTCCATTCAGCTTGTTTCCAATGACCCCAGATGACCCAAAATGTACCCTCCTGACTGGTGGCAGCTGAAGGCATGGGGTGAGTTCAGGCCACCCAAACGTGCTTCATGCCCACCTAATTAAAAGTTAATAAGTTTGAAATAACAGGCTGCACAGAGCGTCTAAGAGCATGAAACACAGCTAAAAGCACCCACGGTCCCACTGCATAACTGAAGGGATGCCAACACCTTACTTACAGGCTGCAACCATCCGATTCTTAACTGGCTTCTCCAACCTCTGTACTACAATCGGGCCTAGTTGCCCACCCAGTTTTCCTACGAGCCCACCCTGATGCAGCAGGCTAAGACTGGCCCTGCTCCCTGATGAAATGTGGCCCCGACAGTTAAGCATAAAGGACACTTTTAGACAGAGCGGGATGAGAGTTACGAAGATCGCTGTTTCACAGGATGCAGTGATTCACAGTGTGAGTCTGTGGTCAATGTGGCGAGTGTTAAAAGTGCCCTCATTAAGGGTCTGGAAAGGGACGCAGAACAGGAAGTGGTCTGGCAATACAATAATGGCTTTCATCAGGTCGCCGCTTTAATGTTACTGTAGATGTGGTGGCGTCCCCCCCCCCTCCTCGTGTTTAAATCTCCTCGATTTGGGCGTGAATGTGGAAAACGGCTCATCGCGGGGATCCATTTTGATTCAGAGGGGATTAAGACTCCTCAGGGTGGGAAGTACGAAAAGAGAGAGGTTAGCACAGCCACATTGATTTTTGTCGACGCGTACAGCTCTTCAGTTCTCTCTTGATGACTTTGCGCCTGTTGTGCTGCTTGGGTCTCAAATCCCTTGAATTACTCTAATAAGCAGTCATCTTCTGCTAATCCTTTGCAGTGAAGTCAAGTGAAGGGTAGGTTTGTTGTGCGAGTGTGTGCCCAAACTTCGTCGTAGCTCCTGTGCAGCGAGTATGTGTTAGTGCGTGTAGTTGCCATCCTTCCTGCACAATTTCAACCAGCCAGCTTTTTTTTTTTTCCCGAGCAGGCGGAGGATGTGCTGACCTTGTCTCGCTGTAGCTCGATTAAGGAGAAAAGAGACATATATGAGCTGGACTTGTCGGTGCTTTAGCTGCCTTGGCCTCCGCAGAGGTTAAAGCTCATTGACTAGCTTTGGTTTGCTCTTCAAACCCTCCATCCACCCACTCGTTCTGTCAGCGCCGGAGCGATTCGATGTGTTTTGACTGCAGGAAATAATGACGGCCCTCACTTGTGTTGCTCAAACAGCGATTGCTCGAACACGACGCATACATTTTCACACTCGTTTTGAGCAATTTGCATATTTAAAGTGAGCACCGATGTGTTATGTGGCTGCTTTTGTTTAGTAAATTCCAGCTCATGCTTATGGAAATGTGGTAAAGGGTTAAAATTTGAGCTTTAGTTCTCCTCCCTTTCATATTCCTCTCCTCCGGCATTCCCCAGAGAGAATGAAATACTCGAGACAAGTGCTTTCCTTTTCCATTATTTTTTATTTCTCTGGCTCATGACCAGCGCCCTATCATCTCCCCTGTTTCTGTGCCACCGCCTCTCACCACGCTCGGCTACCTGTGAATACACATGTTTTAATTCTGAAGTTCTGGCCAAGTGACTGTCAGAGGTGTTCGGTTGTCGTGTGTGTGTGTAACTGCGAAGAATAGTGTGTTATAATGGTGGAAAGAGGAACCTTGGGTAGAGCTTTAAGGAAGTAATGCTCTTTTAATAGTTAGAAGACAGGGAGATGTCTTCAGCTACTTCATCGCGGTCGGCCTATCTATTCGTGGCAGTACCGTAATATTTGCGTTGCCAAGTGGAACAGAAAGGGTGTTTTTGTGCAGCAGCCACTAACCGGCCGTTACTCCGCGTTCCATGTTTAGAAGCTCCGGGGTGGAGGATTGCTCGCTCGGAAATAATTTCCACATTCGAGAGGAAAGACTGAAGTATTGAATGATTTGGCTGAGCGCAAACATAAATAGCACGCACACACGCTCACCACACAGAGCACTTGTTGAAAGTCCAGCGCGTGCCTCGACTGTACTCTTGGCAGCGGCCGGTGGAACGTTGACCAGGCAACCGTCGGCCCGTTACAACCCTCTCCCGTGTCTGAATGAGTGTACAGTGTTAGTCAGCCGCTGGTAAGGTCAGCGCAGGCAAACCAAATCTTATTTTTCCGGTCACGCCAACGTGCCTGGGACACAAACGGGGCGGTTATGCAACCAGTTGCCATGATGGCTTGTTTTTTTATTTGTCATCCTCACTTTGCAAGCATGACCTCACATCCCTGAAGGTGCAGGCAGAAGGTGGGTGTTGAAGTGGCACCTTGTGTTCCTTTACTCTGGCAGGTTTTGGTAAGAACACTGGTGGCTTTTATTTTGGCACCGACTCCTGACGTAGACTAGTCAAGGGGATATTCAGATGGAAAATGAGGCAAATGTTTGTGTTTATCATAGCTAAACGCAGAACACTGCTCGTGTGTGAGGAGCTAAGTGATGCTCTGAATCAGAGCCTTTAGTTTGTCCCTTTAGGCCTTTTGTCTGGCAGGGAAGAAGGTCTTTTTCCTTTTGAGGTGATTCATCAACAGCAAGCAGCCAGCTTCTGAAATATACAGAGAGGCTCACACACATCAAACAGAAATCCTCAGACACACACACACCACTTTCCATTTTATGATCCCATAATGCATTTGAAACATCACTGTATCCCCCCGACCTATTCACTAAGGCAATTATCCCAGTTGGTCCCACGTCTCAGTTTAACCGAGACTTCATATCGTCTTTGTCAGAAGTGCTGAATCACTGGCGTCTTCAGCCCATGTGTTTTAGTACATTTTGGTGCGATCGAGCCTCTCCTCGTGATCTAGGGCCGTGATAATTGTGGTCTCAGGCTGCACTGTGGTGTCTCCCACAGCCCCACATCGCAGCAGTGGCGTTTTTTTCCTCCAGAGACAGCGAGTCGCAACCAAAACCCCCTAATGGCTGCCTGTGAGGCCGAGCGCTGAGGCCAGCCTCCCCCCCCCTCCTCCCCACCTTAATACCACACTCAAACCTCACTGTTAATGCCACAAATAACGCAACACATAATTACCTCCTGAAAGTTTGACTGAGTTTGAAATAAATTGTCCCGATGCATCACTTAAGTCGAAATTGCTCTTGTGGCTTTTAGAAAAAAAAAAAAAAAAAAAGTCCTGGAGAAGCGATATCATCTGGACGTCTAGACCTGCCAGTCGACCCTTGCCAATCCTCTTGTGTACATGGTCATTATGATGACTATTATATGGAGCAACTGCCGTCTATGTTGTCAAATGAATTTCTGAAAGGCTAATTGTATGACATCTTTGCTCCGCTGCTTGATCCGCAGCCAAGCATTTAGACTAATGGAACTCTATTGATTTGTGTGCTGCTGTTACTCAAAGTCTACAGCTCTTTCTCACACGCTCCCTCCCTCTCTCTCTGTTTACCTCCTTCTTCCCCCTTTTTCTACTTACTCTCTCTTACATGTGATGCTGCTCCTCCACTTCACTCTATCTCCTTTCCCTATCTTACCCTCCTGTGCAGAGACTGGACGTGCTGGCCAGCATCTACTCCATGTCGCCCCCCGAGGGCGGCGTTTGGGACAGCATCGGCGTTGCCCCAGACGTGCTGACGTGCGTCTACATGCCAGACGGCCTGACAGTCCAAGTTCCCGTCAGAAGAGACCAGACAGCCGCTGACCTTCTCTGCGCAGCCTGCAAGGTTGGATTTCACAGAAATGATGACATGCCACTGCAATGAGAGAACAATATTCCTGACAGCTGATGCGCAAAAAAAAGCAAAACAGAAGCGCTCGTGTCATTTGGATTTAGTTGTCTCGCGGAATTTTATGTTCATGGTGAGAATGAGGGTGTTCGGTCATGCGCGAATACAATGAAATGCGGGTATAATAAAAATATCTCAGCTTCCTCAAGTGTGAGCTCGTTAATAGTCAAATAATATTCTCTGAACCATCTGTAGCGTCAGATCCGGCTGCACCGCGCTCGCAAGGGATTACAGTGACACCAATTCATCCGGTGCCTGACTTCATTCGGTCCCTCAAGAATGACTGCAGATAGATGGACATGTACACACGACGTATGCGCGGTCCCTTGGGCGAAGCATTTTTGTTTACTGCAAATTCCTCATCACCAAGCGTAAAGTCAGTGAATAATTCACACCTCGGCCGCGCAGCAGCTGTCGGGCCGAGCGTTGGTGCATGAAATATGTCGAATGATTTTGTGCATGCAGGCTGCTGAACATTACGGGGACTCTTGTGTAAACAGGTGAAACAGCTGGACCCGGGCCTGCACTGCCTCCGACTGCACAGGCGAGCGGGGCAGGACGTGGAGGTTCGATACGTGGCACCTGGCGAGCTCCTCCGCGACGTGGTGAGGGGAGGCAAACACGCGCTTGGGTACACAGTGCTCTTAATCGTCCGCTCTTTCTTTGAATTGATTTGTTTGATGTCGCCCTGTAGGTCAATGATCAGCTGGAAGTTGTCCAGGGTAATGTGTTTGCGCTGCACATGAGCAGGCCGAGCGGCACCGGAGACTTCGGTGAGTCGGAAGCATATGGTCGGGTTGTTGCTGTAGCTTTACGTGCACTTTGTCATCCTTTATGTAATCCATCTGTTGTACTCTGCTTGTCAGGTTTTGCAATAACAGGACACATAGACAGCCTGAAGAACAGCAGGATTTTTGTCAGTGAGGTGCTTCCTGATGGACTGGCCTTCAACCAAGGTGCAGACTTACTTAAAAATGTCTCAAACAATACCAAACATTCTTTTGCTCCTCTTTTCTGACCCACACTGTGTTTGCAGGTCTGCGCCCAGGCGACGAGATCCTGGTGCTGAACGGCCGGTGTGTGTCTGGTCTGGACCTGACGTTGATCCAAACACTGTTTGCCGAACAAACCCTGCACCTGAGCCTGAGGCGGGACGGCCCCCCGCCGCCAACCGGGGCCTTGGACCACCCGGCCGCTCCGTGCAAACACAACCAGGAGGTTCGCAGCAAGCACCACCGAGCCAAGTCCTCCTCAGGTGCTTTAATCCACATGTGCACGTTTAACCCACACATCCTGACACCACACATGTAGGTGTAGTCATTAGCGGGATGTTTTTGTATTAAGAGGCTATCGATTTTTACTTCATGGAAACACTTAAGACTAAAATTGAAAGTGAAGTTGTTGTTGACTCGCTTTTAGCTTGCCTTGTGTGTGACAGATGGTCTAAGAGAGAGAAAGAACTTTCAGCTGCAGCATAATGTGAGAACCTGGCACGCCCACTGAGGTTGCACTTTCTCAGTTCTTCGTACGTACGAAGGCACCAATTTAACAGTTTTCTCTGAAAGCAAGCTGTTTCTGTTCAAAATTGTCAGTTTAGTCAGGTACTCCTTCGTTTGTTTTGTTGTGTTTTCTGAATGTCTTGCGGGTCTGATTTGAAATAGCGGTGCTTTTGCCAACCTAAGAGTTACTGCTCGTGGTCAGCTGCTCGCACTAACCGTAAAGAGTAAAGATAGTTTTGTCACATCAGCCACAAGACAGCCACCAATGTTCCGTTTCAGTTAACATCTCCACTTCCTGAAAAGATGCAAAGTGTCTGGTCTCTGAGAAGAAAAAGTAAGAAAGAAAAAAAAAAAGAGAAAGCAGTAGCAAAAAGCTCCAGATGAAGTTTCACAGCTCTGTGTATCCCGGAGCAGAGGAAAGGCCAGGAGGGGCTTTTGACCGCAGAGGGCTCATTATCGCTGGGAATGTATAGTATCCTGTCAGCTTGGTTCAGTGTCACCGTGGACGCGAGGTGTCAGAACAGTGGGGTCGTCGGTGTCGCCGGACAAACACAGCTGATACCCAGCTAGCACAGAAATACTGTTAGTGAGTCCTTGCTGTGAAGGTAAGAGAGATTCAACCAAAGAAATATGTTTGTGCTCTCGCCAAGAATTTAATTCTATTTTTTAGCTATTTTGTCTCGCAGTAGATGAGATTAAAGACTGCGTTGTCATGACAACACCCGAGTTAAAAAAAAAAAAAAAAGAAGTGTAGAGATGGTCTGTTGTCGAAGCTGTGGAGGTCTTAACCCTGTGAACCCCAAAACCTGCCAAAAGGTTGCTTAGCTTTTAAGAAACTGCAGAAAATTGAGCCATTTATCAGAGCCAGAAACAGAGAAGTGAAGGCTTTTCATCTTTCTGACAGTCATTGAACTCATCACGTGGAACCTACGACTCTGTGTTACCAAACCGAAGCTTAAAATTCTGATGTTTCATCATTTTTTCCACGTCTAGTTTTAATATTCACCCAAAAATCAACTGTTTGCACTAATCAGAGTGTAAAAAAACCCAAAACTCTGTACTCCTTGTTGCAACTGTGAAGAGATGAGTGAGTCAGCTGTGACCCGCAGTAACGTGATAAACATTCAGGGACTTTTCAGCTGCACTGGGTTCAACTTCAGGCCGCTCTTTACACGGAGCGGATTGGGGACAGAAAGATGGAAAATAATTAAAATGAAAGCAATAAAATATCTCTAATATGTAGCGTCACCATTTTTCCCCTGTTGGTGATGTGTGGGAACTTCAAAAAATGTTGTACATGCCGGTTACAGAGGTTTTTCCTCCAATTATTGCAACATAATCAAAGAAATTCAACTTTTTTTCTCTTTTAGGATTTATTTTATCTGTATCCTACAGCACAGTATACATTTGTGAGCTCTCTCTGCTTCCAGCCATGGTTGTGCTGTTTCCATAGAGATGCAGGACTTTACATTGCAGTGAAAAATGAGCTTATAGTGAGTAAAGAAAACGATGGGAGCAAAAGATGCCTGGAAACTGCTTTTGGTTCAGACATTTAAACGGAGCAAAAAGTAACAAATTTCAAACAATTATACTTTTAAGGGGCTTTTTATTGTGTTCTTCCTCTTTAGAAGTTAGCGGTTGTTAACTGAAGGATATGACTTGCAGACTTAAACACAGAATATTGCAGATTCATGATGTGAACTTTGCCACGCTGCTAACAACGAGGATTTTTAAAGGAACTCTACCAAACTCTTTCCTGTCGCTGGCTTTCACATGTAGAAGGGGAAATGTACAGAACACGTTGTGGCTTCATTATGGCATAAAAACGGTCAAATGGAAAAAGCTGAGTTTTCAGAGAAAGTGTTAAGTGTCATCTTAATGATAGTAATTCATCAACGCCTCCTCCGCTACTGCCATAATTGAACACAAGGGGATTAATGACTTGAAGGCGTCATTACTGCAATTGGTGCGATCAAAGCAGCCTGCAGTTCTCTCCTCCGTCTCTAGAGGGCGCATGACGCCAGGCAGGCTGATGAGGAGGCAGGGAGATAAATGCCGACACTGGGGGAATTAACACTTGTCTGACACGAATTACAAAAGGACCTCATGATGGCGTTCCTAGAAGGGAGATGTCTGTCATCTGGCATTCATTCAGCCTGATGCAAACATATAAGACAAGGGAAGTGAAGGCAGATGACTAGATATCTTTAGAAACTCCGCTCGAGCCGTCAGACGTTTGTTGACAATGATTGCCAGCTTAAAAATGAGAAGTTGGGCTCCACAGGAGGCCCTGAAGTTTTCCTTTGTTTCCTGCCGTCACATTGGCCTGCCTCCCAGGCTACAATCAGGAAGAAGGTCTTTTCATGTGCCAACTGCTAGAGAGTTTGTCCTGGGGACCTTGAATATAATGAGAAGTAGACGGTCTGGAAAATGTTTTCAAAACACTCGCTTTATCTGATAATGTCATCGCGTAATGATGGTTCATATGCAAATATACATTTTGTTTAGAGGGATTTTTTTTTTTTTTTTTCGGGAAGCCAGCAGTGAAACTTTATCTGCAAAATTGTTTTAGAGTTCTTTTTTTTCTTCTTCAGTCAAACAGGGGAAAAGATAACAGAGTCTTTAATTAGGATTGCCAAGTGTGTTCCATTTTTCTTTTTTTAGGATAACTGAGTGCCCTTGCCATTTTTAGTTTGGAGACATATTTAAGTTCTGTGCGACTGGCAGGCGCCCGAGATGCTTTTAGACTCAAACTATGCAGCATTGTTTGTGTTCTGTGGTCAGTAGAAGGATGTGCTCGAGCAAAAAAACAACTATAGGGCACATGTAGTAATTGATGGTATACGCACAAGACAATGTCACACACAAATAGACACACAGTGACTCTCTCGCTCTCTCGCTCTTTCTCCAGATGTGTGCACTGCAGCTGACTGTGGCGAGGCTCTGTGCGTAGGACTGGAGGATGGTCACTCCCACTGCGCACACAGGCCTGTTCAGCACAGCAAGGTAGGAGGGGCTGGGCTGCTCTACAAAGACTGTGGTTTCTGTTGACTTGTAGACACTGTACGTCTCTTTCCATCCAGGTGCACGTGTGCGACTCAAAGCGTGCGTGTTGTGTTGTGTGTTTGTGCCCACTCACGCTGGCAGCTGCAGGGCTGTCACAAACCAGACTGGCACCAATCCTTAGCATTACCATAATTAGGATACTCCATTATAGCCACCGGTATAAACACAGCTTATTACTGTCATGCAGACAGGATGCAGACTGAGAGAAGAGGCTGTGTCACACTCCCACCGCCTCCTACACACACACACACACTGACACAAACACACACACCGACACACACACACATGCACATTAGCTGAATCGTCTCTTGTCATCCACACCTTCACCATTATATTAAACCTCTTAACCCCAGTTTCTGGGTGTTTTTTTCTGTCTATGGGCTCATGTTTCAGTGCAATATAAAGTCCTGCACTTTTGTGAATGCAGCAAATATGATGGTTAAAACTGGAGAGAACTCAAAAATGTCTCCTGTGCAGTTTAACAAGTCAAAAGGCCATAAGTCACAGAAAAGAAAAAAACAAAAGTTGATCATTTAGTTCACTTTTTTTTCTTTTTTTAAAAGTGTGATCGCCATGTACTTTTTTCCAAGTGCCCTCAGGGTGTTACCAATACTGAAAAAACACTCTACTTAATATAGAAATTTTACTGCTTACATTTTTCATTTGTTTCTACACTTGTCTCATATTTGCTCTGTGTAAACACAACCTCCAGTTCAGTCCAGTTCAGCTGAAAAGTCGCTGAATTTTTACCTTGTGACTCTTGCTTGCACTTGATTCATATGAGGGCATCATTGTAGCAAAACTATTTGTCAGTGTAGCAGATTGTTCACATATACCTGTAATATATTTTTTAGAAGGCTTAGCAGTTGCCTCACTAATTATACAAACTGCTGAGTTTATGGGTCGCTCAGCAACAACTTTCATGATGGCTTGCAGGCGGCGTAACTACTGAGGTACAGAGCAGCAGGATGGTACGCAGCCAGAATGAACGATCCTGTGAGCCTGAGCTCAGGGAACAGAAACCCTCAATCTCAGATACTCTTCAGTTTCAGATACTCTTACGGCAGACGTGTAACAAAAGCCATGTGTAAAAGGACAGCCAATGGTGAAGCAGCTTGACTTGTAACTACGAATACCTCTGTATGCATTGGCAATTCTTATCACGTCTGAATTTTAATACAGATGAGCAGATTTTTTACACATTTGAAAACCTGATTACAGACAAATTGTGAGGCGACTTTTGTAGATTCCAGTTTGCATTGACAACTTCTTTTACACATTGACAAATCTCACTTCGGATTGAGATACAGACAGACAACTCTCCATAGACATGGACAAATAGTTTTGCTACAATAATGCCCCCATAGATTCACTAGTGACTTCACAGTTGTTCAAAAGAGCGCAAAATTCTCTGTTTCTTACATAATCTAGTTTGCGCAAAACGTTTATTTCTTAAAATGAGACGCATAGAGTAAGAGTAGTTTAATTAAACATCACAGATTTATGCTTAGATTTTGTTGATTTGTTGCACACCTTCTGGTTTTGTGGGTGTAGAGGGTTAAAAGCTACAGCGCTTTCTAGTCAGAATAACTTCGACAGGTAGGATTCGGTGGCATATTTCCGTTTGTTTTTGCCTTCAGAGTCCTGGCTTTGGTCGAGGTGCCCTGCAGTTAGAACACCTCTTCCTCTGAAACCGCTTTAGAGGAATATCTCTTCTATAAACGCGCCAGATAGTTGTTCTTTATGAATTATGGCAGATTGCAGTTCCTATTTCTGTCCTGCCGCTTTCTGGATATCCGGTCAGGTTTTTTTGATATGTAAACCGACTTTATTGAAGTCATTAAACTGAGCGTGAGCCTGCCCCGCTGGGAATTACGCCTCAGCGATGCGGTAACGTAATATGGGAAAATGTGTATGCCGGTGTTTATTGAGCGCAGTAATGAGCGTGTGTGGTCACTGCACAAAAAAAAAAAGCCATGTGTTAATGATGCAGACATGGCTGGAAGCAGCCTGAGAGCAGCCAATGTGTGCATGTGAATATTCACCTTCACCGGCTAGGATTTCACGTCCTTCAAAACCGTGTACAGTAGTTGTTATTGCAATTGTCAGAGCATGTTTGGCTAACTTGCTCATTACGCAACACGGGCTAAATGAAAAGCGAACAGGCATTAGCGTCGTGCCCATTTCATCAGGGATCCATTGATAGTAACTCCGGGCCAAATATCCAGAAAGCATTGTTAATTGCCGTGGCCTCCGCGGCTTTATTCTAATCGGCCGTGTCAGAAGATGCCGTGCGGCGTTTGACCCGAGGTCAGCCAGGAGGTGGATTAGAAAGGTCAACCTGCCCTCTCCTCCTCTCTCCATTCTGGCTTTATTCGTCTCTCTTTTTTGTTTGCCCGGCGACATGAGTCAGTCCCACTGCGCTGGGATCTGCACTGCACCACTGCTGCTGCTGCTGCTGCTGCTGCTGCTCAGCTCCCCGCCGTTTGTGTTTTACCGAGAAAGGAATGGAAGATAAGTGTGTGTGTGTGTGTGAGAGGGAGGTTTATGAATGTGTGTCTGTGTCACTTGTGTCACTGCACATGTGAGACACAAAAGGAAGAGAGAGGAGGGGAAAGAAAAAAAGCTCTCTCTTTCCCATCAGGGAGAGTCAGCCACTGTGAAGGAGGGGAAATAAATAAATAAGTAAAACACAGGGGTGAGATATTGGTGCTGGTAAATCAGATTTTTTGCAGCCACGCAGAGAGGGATTTAATCACTGCGCCGCCATCAGTTTGTTCTCTGGGGCGGGGAGAAAGAAATCGAGTCACCGGGTAGAAAATCAGCCATGTATCAGCATATAGGTTCACACGTGCGTGCGCATGAAAGTCAATAGAGATGGATGGAAGGGAAGGACTAATTTCAAGCCTCTTGTCGCACCTTTTAATCGGCCGCCTCAGTAGACTGGCTACCTTTGATTAATAGGTCTGCTGCATTCCAATTTGCGCTCATTACACGAGAGAGATCTGAATGTGTGTGTTTGAGCTGAAGTTCTTACCGGTTTACAGCATTGTTTACCGTCAGGATTGTGCTTCCCGTGCCTGTGAGTTACTTAATAAAGCATTTGGCTACAGAGCGGCACGGCAATTGGTTTAACGCAATGCTGCGGTATCATTATGAGCTCAACCAATCGATTGCAGGAGTCAACTGAACCAGTCCCGGATAACTCCCACGAGGCACCTCAAATTGAATTGATCTGACACGCATTGCGCTGGTGTAAGTGTCGCAGGATGCATATAGGTAAAATTAGAAGAGCTGTACGCTTCACTAGTCTTCGCTAGTTTAGGGAATTGAAAGGCTTGAGTGGAGGCTCGATGGGGATTTGGTGGGTCGCAGGTTCTCACGCATACATGACGACATTTATAGCAGACCAGGTGATCCCAAAAGCCAGATGGAAGGACATGAGACCTGATCTGACGAGGCCTTGTTGGTGCTGGTCCACTCCGGGGGTTGTTTCTTGAACAATCTGGAACAGTTAGGTGGTTATTTGATTTTATTTGACTAATAATAATTGTTTGCATTGTTTCCTGAAGCAAAAATGTCAAAGTTTTCCTGCTTCCAGCTCCTCATAAAGGGAATAGATGCTTGTTTTCTCAGTCTGCTATGATAATGAATTGGACCTTGGACCTTGTTTCACAGACTAACCAATTATTCAATTAATTGAGAAAACAGTTTCTAAATTAATCAGTACTAAAACAAATTGTTGGAGCTGCAGTTCATTTTTTTTCTTCTTTTTTTTCTGAGGCTGTTAAATCAAACGAAACAGCACTCCTGTCCCTCGTATGCCACAGTTTGCTGCTAAGCTCCCGCGCTGTTACTTTCATGTTGGTTTACATTAAATGCCGCATTATTCTTCTGTTCTACTCATAGCAGTGGTGTGTTTGACACTTTGTATAGCAGACAGTAACGTCTTGCATTAAACCAAAGGTTAAATAGCGGACAGACATATTAAGCCTCTTTGCATTTTGTCCAGACCAGACATTTCAGTAAGAGCATTTAAATGGACTTATGAAGAGAGCTATGACTGGAGCCGTGCGCTGTCTGGCTGTCACTGCACAGTTTGGGCCTGATTCACTTGATTCCAGCACTGATGTTATTAGGATTTGCCTCTGCGTAAGATGTAGGCTTCAATACAATTCGGAGACTGTAATATTTTTGCTATTCTTCTTTCCTCTTTTGTCCTGGTCTCAATCTTCTCTCTCGGTGGACGGCAGGAGTCTGAGGTGTTTTAACACTTTTGAAAAATGTGTGAAGAAAAAAACTTTTTCATCTCTTATCGTGTGTCCTCGACTTCAAAAAGATAGGGTACGTGCCTGCGGATATTAGGTTGTATCTTCTTCAAACATGGTCTCGCCTCCCTTTGAGCTATCCCCTCCCTAAACTTTAGAGAATCTCCTTTACTCGACTCTATGTGTGTGTCGGGTGGGAGTTGTGGGGGGTAATTTGGGCAAGTGTGTGTGTGTGTGTGTTATGACTAAGCCCATCAGCCGCCATCTGGCCATGAGCGGGCTAATAATCTGAGCTTACTGCTGTCAGCACAGTTAATACTAGCCTGCTCTCGTCAGTCCACTCCACTGTAAACAAGTTGGAAAGGCAGAGTTGGAGATAGCGACTTTAAAAGAAGAAGGAGCGACGGAGGAACCAACGGGGACCCCGATCCACCATGACCCAGATCTGGCTGGAATGACCGCAGCAGGGGTGGCCGGCGGAGGCATGGTAGTAGTCGTACCAATGGTGGCTCCAACGGCGAAGGATGAAGATCCCCGGCCGTGCCTCTACCCCACCACCGCAGTGGAGCTCTTTATGCGGGACCAGTCGCCTGCTCAGGCCCTGTGCTCCCTTCTGGCCATGTGCTGGTTCTGGCCGTCCGGCTGCGAGGCCGAGGAGAAGGACGTGTTCTTTGGATCAGCGCTGCTCAGTCTGGGGCGGCTTCTTAAGGAAAAGCTGGCCTGTCTGGTCCAGGACGTGACTGACTGCCTGTCCTGCCAGAGAGACACCAAAGGGGACAAACAGCCGGTAACTATGGGCTGATTGCTTTTAACTGAGAGGGATGGTGCTACGAGTCTTTGCATTTCAACTTTCGCACAACCTTCTGTGTTCACGTGGCAAGTTTTGACCAGTTCTACCAGCAGAGCGTTCACATGTCTGTGTATATGAATTATTTGAGTCCATTTTTAGCCACGCTAGCGGCGCGGCTCAGGGGATGGTTCAACCTTTTGGTCCAGACTGTAAGGTTTATAGTGACAGCAGACCGGAGCAGATCACAGGGTCACAGTGTCACTTTCTGCTGTCTCTCTGTGATGTTATCTCAGCAGTATAGGTTCTGTTAGAATTAACTGTCTTTATGGGTGTGTAATCACTCTCCAGCGGTCACCTTGTGCACCCACCGGCCCCATTATCTGTTAGTATCATGTCATTATTGGCAGTTGTACAGCATGGATGGTTCAGGTTGTGTCCCCTGCTTCTGATTCACCCAGATTGAGGAGTCAGGGCAGCGCAAGGTTTGCTATTAGTTATTTCCCCGACTTGTTTGTCACCATGCTACGTTTAATATCAGCAACAAGCATTTCCACTTAACCTTTTATGTAGTTTTAGGCGTCTTGGAGGAAGAATAGCGTATAGTGCGAGCATTGCTTTGCCTTTGTACTGGCAGTCATGCAGTGGAGTGGATGTGAATAGCCTAGGGGACTCAGTAGAATGGGTGCTTTAATCTGAAGCTGGCTTCATTATTAAAACACACTCCTCTCCCAAAGTCCTCAGAGACTTGGTGGAATAATATTTGTTTAGGATGAATAATAAAAGGCGTAAATGGGCTTGAGTGGAGCGCGACGGGCCCAGCCTTCCCCCTCATCTTCCTCTCTCCTCCCCTCTGCTCTGTTTGATTTATGAGCGCACGTCTTCTTTTATTGAGCTTTGAAAAGAAGATGGCATCGTGGCACTATAGCCCACTAACATGGCAAATGAATCACCGGCCTGCCTACTGGCCACCGGGCCGCCCCTCTCGCTCTCTCTCCGCCTCACAGTGTCATGACAAGGCTGTTTGGTGTGAGGGATGGGTAAAGCCATCCCCAGGGGCACGCCTGTATTTCATCCTCTCTTCTGTATCCTCTTCCTTCTCTACATTTGTTTGTTTATTTCTGCTCAGAGAGGGCTTCTCCACTGGCGAAGCGCAAGGCTTCTCCTTTGATTTGAGCAACGTTTCATCTGCGAGGCAGACGGAGCTCTGTACATAATGACTCCATTGGATCATTAAAAGGGAGATGGAGATGGTGTTTAGTGTTTATCTTGCAACCTCCCAGCCTGACAGAGCTCAGCTGTGTGTTTTTTCCCCCCCTTGTTTTTTTTTTTTGCAAATGTTTATGCTCAAAACTAGGGGAAAGAAACAGTATTGGAAAATGACTAAAGTGAAACTCAACAATAATAAGCAGCATGCTTTGCAAGCTTAGTAAATTCAAAATGACTGTGTATGTGGTGAGAAGTGGACTTAAAACCCTGCTGCGTCTCACATCCTACTTCAGACACTTCCTTTTAAAGGAACATTATCTAAAGGAGTGATTTGAAAGAGAAGAGAGGAACTTAAAAGAAGCCCGTGGGGTAGGAGGATTTTGAAGACGTCGGCATCCCTTTTTCCGTGGCAGTGTGGTTTACCATCAGGGGATGGTAGCTGCAGGCTTTTTGGTGCAGTTTGCACCACTTTGTCTCGTCTTCAGCTGCGATGTCCTGTCACTGTGTTATATCAATGTAGAGAATAGTCTTGATACCTCAGATACTTGCCCCAGTCTTGAGGTCTCCCCTCAGAACAAATCTGCTTACTTTCAAACATGGATGAACCACAGTCTAGTTTGTGTACTGAGGCCTTACAGAAAAGTCTTGACTAAGCGGTGTCATGGTGGCCAGAAGTTATGCTGACCATGAATCACAACAGCTCAGGTTCACGTCAACCTTTCTCGTAGACTTTCAGTAGAAGACTGAAACTGGACTTCTCTTTTTTGCTTCTTGAAAACATTTCACCTCTGACTTCAGCGACATCTTCAAGAACCAGAAAGAGAAATTTGCTGAATCGCTCAGGATTCCTCGTATGTCACTCCCATTCTCCTGTGCCCTTTGTTTCTTGTCTTCTCTCTCCCATGTTTCTCTAAAAACACCCTAAAATGCTGCAACAATCCATTGTTAAAAAGTCCAGATTATCATCTCTCTGAATTGAGGAAGGGAAGCAGAGGAAGAGTCGATTTAACCTCAATGCACTCCTTGACACACTGCATTATTTCCTTAAGGGATAACAGACAAGAAAGTAACTTACCTTCCTAATCCTAATCCCTTCTATTAATTGGCTACCCTTATGAGGAGTGCACTCCTACAAGTGCTTATACTATAGTCTAAAACCAATTGCATTTCTATGGAAAGAGCCCTCATCTGTTTATTTATTCCACGTGAAAGCACCCTGTGCATTGAGCGATACATGTCACGTTTTATTCCTGTGCGAGGCCATAGTTAACATTCCTGCCCTGTTACCCCCACCGGCTCAGAGCCTCCCATTTTTGAGTCAGCCATTCCTCTGTGTGTGGAGGTAACAAGCCAGAACAGTCTACATTGTACTGCCGCTATTGAGAGACTGGACACTGATACAGCCCCTGGCCTCCACATTCAGCTCTCTGGAAATCGCGCCAGAGAGGTCACCTGGAGCCGAAGAGGAAGAAGGAATGGAGATATCTGGAGGCGAGTGGACGGAGGGAAGTAGGATGGATGGCAAGGTGTGGAGGTAGAGACAAGAGGAAAGCAGCGCTGATGCAAAGCGAGGGACAGAAATAGTTGCTAGAGGAAGAATTTCCCCCTCTATTTGCACAAGTGGCCAGACAGTCCACTACTCTGTGATATGCAAAACAAGCCGGCAGCAAGCACTTCTTCTCCGCCTACGCTGACAGAACGGCAGTATGCAGGATCAATGGCTCGATCCCCATCAAAGCCCACTCCGCCCCAGCGGCAGAGGTATACTCAAGACTGAGGCTTCTGTCCGGGGCCTCACGGAGAGACAGGCAGCAGTAAATTAGAGAGAAACTGCAAAGGAGGAGGAGGAGGAAAGTTGAAGAGGGGATTGACTGATCATCAGATGAAAATTAGAGGCGGGCGACGCAAGAAGATAGAAAATCTCCTAATAGACGGTCAAGAACTCAACTCAGGATTTAACCACGAGGAGTTTGTGGAGCCGTCATGCCGACATCGAGGGGAGGCAGGCTCCGCAGGAAGGGCTGCTCCCTGGCCAGGAGGACCCAACGGCAGGCCACGGCAGCATGGAGGCTGCTCTACAGACTGCTCTTCATGGTGACCAGGAGGCTGGGAGAGGTAGCGTAGTTAAGTGTGATTAACGCTTAATACTCCAATATTTGATGCAGTTTTTTTTTTTTTTGAGAGAGCCTCATTAAAAGAGATGATAGAAAGTCACCAGCCCTCCACTGGGGTTTTTAAGTGTCGCTGCTCCTGAAAGTGAGTACGTTCAATAAGGGCTCTTTGATTTAGTGTCAGAATAATGTGGTTTAACTGTGAGAAGAAGGCTGCTGTGTGAGGGTAGCTAGTATGTCATCGTGGGATTTCTAAAAGAAAGTACGGATTTTACTCGTCTTGAAAGGTGCAACATTTTCAGATGAAACCCTTTGCTCTGGCCTCGGGGATCTAACAAGTGGGCATCATGTACATGATTACTGAAAATGAAAAGAAATGTTGCTCCATGTTGCCAGAATGCAACTGGAGATGAAATAACAACAGTCTCTGGTTCATTTTTTCTCCCCTCACCTCCAAAGGTTGACAAAGAATTATTTTCTAAATCGACTAAAGGGCACGAGCGGAGGGAGAAAACACGATCTCAAGCTGACACCTGTCAGCAAGAAAACCTGAACAGGAATTCACAGCGGCGCTGTCAGATCCACTTGTTTTTCGTGGCGCTCCCAGTCTTTTCTCCCGCCTCTCCTGGCTCCTGTCCTCAGCTCTTAATTGGTTATTTGGGCTAGCTGTCAGCCTGTGTTGGGGGGATTTGTTGTGAGGCAATTGCAATTCCTGAGTCATGACTGTGCAGCCCCCACCCGTCCTCCTTCCTCCCCTCTTTCTTTCTGCCCACCTTCTCTCGTCACGCTCCAATGCAGGTATCTGTCATTTAGTGTTGATGAAAATCTTACTTAGGAAGCCTGTGTGAGAGATGAAAGTGTGTTTCCATGTGCACACATCCCCAACCATCAAGCCAAGCATATTCTCTCCCCCCTTTTTTTTTTCCCTCCCATCCCTCCCAGCTTTGTGCGTCCTCCATCATCTCATTAATGTGTGCGTGAGGTGAACATGAGCCAGTATCGCTCCGGTATGGGGGTGTGATGAGAATTAACTCGGCACTTGAGTGGCGGTATGTGCTACCGGGCGCACACATGTTTCCGAGGACCCAGACAAGCCTCCCCTTCGGGTGCCTGTAGCTGAAATAAACGGCAAGATATGACTGTTATCTGTCTCCACAAGGCTGCTCTCCCCTGTCTGCAGCTACCAGTGGGCTATTTGATGAATATGTCTCTCTGATATCCTTCAACCTCTGTGTTTCCTTCAGGCAATCTCCCCTTGTCCGCCTGCCTGGTACATTATAGAGTTTCCCCAGAGCGTGTATGAGTGAATGAGGGCTGACTGCGGCTGTGTGTGGCAGCAGCATCATCAGCAGCGTCTCAGGCAGATATTATGATCATTAAATGGATAGTAATGCATCAGCAGCTGTAGTTACTTTGGGGAAACGCTTGAGTGGGTTTCTGATCGAGAAGTGTTTAGTCTAAATGAATGTTGATGTGCACCAAAACTAAATGTTTGGAATAAATCATAAAGTTTCCTATTAGGCCAGATGTAGCTGCGTGAACAACATCACGGTGCCGCTTGCGAAGCTGTAGATCCCGCGTGCTGTTTCGAGCGCTAATGGAGCATATGCTTGTTTGTCAGCCCAGGCGGTGCATGTTTACACGTACAGGTGTGTCAATTTGCACTACGGGGGTGTCTTGTGCTCTCTATTTGGAACATTAGTCCCTCCGCCAGCGCACGGGGAGACATTAAGTCCCCTCATAATTATCGGCCCACATTCAAAGAACTCCGGAGTGGAGCGCTGCTGTGGGCGGTGGATCACTTGAAAGAGGCTTAGCCCAGACATACATAGAGGACAGCGAGAGGAATTTTCCCCCCTTCTGTCTCTTTCTTCTCTCTCTTTCAGCGCGTCACTCTCAGACACACACGGTCTGTGCCAGAGTACCGGAGGGCCGTCTCTGGAGTGACCATCATATAATGAGCTCGCTGATGAGTCGCAGGCTTATTAACGGAAGCGTTGATTGTCTGTGGGCACCCTGGGAGTGGGTGGAGGAGGGCTGTAGCTCCACACCGGTATAAGAGCTGAATGACTCAGACAGGGCTTTCACATGCTGCTTGGGAAGGGTGCATGCATGCGTTACCAACACCTGCAGCGTCAGAACTGAAGGCTGAATCGATCCCTGTTTGTTGCTGTTTGGTAGGGAGCCGCTCTTGACTGCTTGCTCATGCGATATTTAAAATACCATCGCACGCGCACGCACACACACGCACGCACACACACAGGGAGAGTGCTGAGCAGCTGTTTTGCTTGGCATTGTGGCTGTCCCACCGTGCTGCGTTGCTGTGTGGAACCTGCTATTACTGGCACTTACCAGCCTCTGCTGACTGTAGCGGCTGGCCACAGATTATAATGCTACATCATGCCATTCACTCGGAATGAGGAGGATTGGCTATCATGAGACTATTTTTAGCCCTGAAATCACATCATAATTGATGGCTTGCGCGCTACACTCTTTGCAAAGCTCGCTGCAGTTGATGAAGCGTTGCACTTGACTAGCTTGTCAGGTAAGAAATTAGGTGGGATTTTGATTAAGTGTACATACATTTGTTGTCATGCTTGAGAAGAGTATAACACAAGGTGCCAACTGTGGTGGGAACTAGAGTAGGGTTTTCCCTCACTGCTTCTTCTTCTTTTTTTTTTAATATGTTTCACAGGGACTAGAACTGAGGAGCACGTAATGGTTCATTTTCTGCCACAGTTGCTCACAGACTACAAAATCTTACCTGCCATAGGCAAAAAAAAACGTCGCAGTGTGGTGCCTACGGCTGATGTTAATTTTCCTTCCCCAGGCAGTACAGTCCGGCTTAAAGTGATTCGGATTATCTGTTTTCCGTTCCTAAATGGCGCGACGCTGAGTTCTCCACGGGGTTCCACCTACCGAGGCTGGAATAAATCCTACATTTTGTGAATGAGCTGGAGAAAGAGCGCACTGTTAACCCCTCCACCGCCCCCGTCACATGAGAACTATTACAAACTAATGCATGACCTCTTGGGATTTTCTGGCATGTCAAATTTTCCACAATCGATGTGACACAAAGCTGCATAACCGTCCATTACGGATTTAGAAGAATAATGTAATGTTCTGTAATGCTATCTGCTTGGATATCCAGTTAGTGTTTCAGATGCACTGTAAAAGTCTTTGATGCAAAGCCAATTAGCATAGAGTGCATAACTAAATCTCCATAACGCTCTTAGTATACCCAGGGGGGATCACTGACCATGCACGGCGTAGAATTATATACATCATTATTTTATAAAGCTTTGGAGCTGGAATCATTAGAAGTGGATTGTTAAATGAAACATGTTTTTAATGGATCCTTGAGAATATATGTGTGAATGCAGGTGTGTTTCCGTTACCCAGCCGCCTCTTGCAATCTCAGAGCCGCCTAACCTAAATAAACCACCTCCCTCTCTGTCGCCCCCTACAGAGCGTGGACACCGTGTGCACTCTCTACCAGAACTTCCAGGAGGGGACGGGCTCGGGCGCCGGGGGTTTGATGGATGACGCCAGGGAGCCTTCGGCGAGGCAGGGAGGGGAACCCGGTCCTTCAGGAGGGGCCCCCCTGCTCAGACCTTGCCCCAAGCACATGAGCGCCACGGAGAGGTTACGCAAGGTCATCCAGGAGCTCGTGGACACGGAGAAGTCGTATGTGAAGGTGAGCGCGCGAAGCTGTGAGCGCCGTAACGTTTCTCCCAAGAAGCCGGCATGAATATTTGATTAAACTCAACCTCATACTTTCTAAAGATTTAGACAGCCGCTCCGCTGTCCCATTTCTTTCCAACACTTTTTTGATGTCAGGTACTTAATATAATGCAATGCTTGCAGGAGAGATATGGGAAATAAAAAAATGTTTTTAAAATAGTGTTTCCTGAGACACAGTTAGAGACAGCCTTATTTATTTACCTCAATCATTTTGCTGCCCCTACGTTTTTTTCCAATATGACCCCTTTCTCCCTGACGCACATTAAAATCCACGATCATAATCTACACTTGGCTGGTATTTTTTTCCCCTCCTTCATGTTTTTTCATTTAGTCCCCTTTTCCCCTCGCACGCCTCTTCTTCAACCTGATTCATAATTGAGGGAGGAGATTGTCTTCCCGGAGTGGCTTGATTCAGGCCTGTATCCATGCACTGGCGGCGGCGGCGAGGGGAGAGGGGGGTGCAGGAGGAGGAAGCTCATAAATCAACCTAATGAGAATATCCCCACTGATACCAAGACAAGCTACAGCCACATTAAAGGAGAAGGGGGGTGGGTGGAGAGGTGACTGTGGGAGAGACAGTTGGAGGTTATAAAGAGAGACACGAGGGGTGATGGGATGATGAAAGAGGTTTTTCAGGACATGCAGGTTGGGGGGACCACGTCTAGTCTTGTTGTTTTGCTTCTGACCTTTTGGGTTTTGTTTGCGCAGGACCTGACGTGTTTGTTCGAGATCTACCTGAAGCCGCTGCAGAATGAAACCTTCCTCACGCTGGATGAGGTAGGTGGTAGCGGGAGTGTGTGTGTGTGAAATGTGGAGCATGTAACGAGGTGTGTAGCGCCCAGAGGCTTGGCCTGGGAGGTGCTGATTCTACACAGGTTGTCTAATTCATTGAGTGTTTATTACCCATCGATGAACTCTGCTGGGCCATATCTGCCTTATTACCACTCTGACTGCCTCGAGGACAAATTAGCATTCCCCTACACTGACCTTCCGGCATCCCAGGGGGACGCACCAATAAAGGCGAGCTTAAGAGTGAACCCACCATCGAAGCGCTCACCTCGGTTTATTATGCCACGGTGTAGCCGTCTACTGATTCCTGTTCTTCATTAAGAATGTGGGGATTTTTTTCCCCACCAGTTAAAAACACTTTAAATTAAAGCCATTATTCTGTGCTGCTGTGACAACATATAGCGTCGCCGCAGCATGCTAATGACCCTGGCGTTGCAGTTTTTCCAGCCCTGCGTGCAGCGCCGCGCCGGGCATGACCTCAAACACAGGACGCGCCTCCCAAGACACACTAGTCGATAGGCCACTGAACACTGGGGCAAATTAAAAGGCCATTATGGGACAGTGGGACGTGTCCAGACACACAGTGGACAAGGGCATGTTTGGCCCTGAATAGCTTTTAATGAAGGGAAGTGGTGACCCTGGCTGTGCTGGAGAGTGTGTGTGCGTTCGAGAGGACAAGTTTGTACGTTTATGTGTTCGTAGCGGGCCCATATCTTGTCCCTAAGTGCCTTTGTCAGAGATGGAGCCATCAGAGTGGAGGTTTTATAACACACCAGGGTGCCCGTGTGACTGACGGTTATGAATTACAAGCTATCTCGCCTCTTTTTTTTTTTTTCTTGCCGTTTCATATTCCCTCGCTCTCTCCCCCTCCTCTGTTCTCCTTTCATACTTCCTTATCCATCAACCGCCCACAATTCCATTCATCTATTCTTCTCCTCTTTCCGTCCATTACTCTACCTAACTTGTGCCCCCGTTCTCTTCCCCAGATGGAGAGCCTGTTTGGCAGCCTGCCCGAGATGCTGGACTTCCAGAGGGTCTTCCTGCAGACGCTGGAGGAGAGGATCGCCTCCTCGCCTGACTTCAGCACCCTGGAGACCCCGTCGCAATTCAAGGTGAGACGCAGACACTCGCTATCGATGAAACGTCTGAGGATTTAGCGCGGATTCCTCGGGTGTGAATATACAGAGCATTATTCTCAAACACGCCGATTTTCATCCGCCAATCCGAAGGAAGGCTTAATCTTTGAGATCTTGAGGTTTATAAGTAATTCAGGTGGCGTGACAGGAGCATCACCGGCTGATTTATAGGCTTGACATGACGAGCTTGTGGGGTCCATCGATCGAGGCGGCGGTTCACTGGTCGGATTGTGAGCCGCTGAAAGCCGGTGTGCTCAAGAGGTTAGGCGTGAGGGAGAGGACAGAGAGGGGGGCGCTTGAATCGTCTCCCAAGAGAGGGAAGGACATGGTGATCCGGTCATGACTTCACATGTTCGCACTCTTTCATGCTCTCTCCTGCTCCGTGTAAAACCACTCTCCTCCGTCTCTGTGCGCGACACTCAGTCACCGACTTTGTTTTTCTCTCTTCACAGAAGCTGCTGTTCTCTCTTGGGGGTTCGTTCCTCTACTACGCTGACCACTTCAAGCTCTACAGCGGCTTCTGCGCCAACCACATCAAGGTCCAAAAGGTCCTGGAGAGAGGTATGTACGCCTAAACGCATGAAGAATACACAGCGGCCTACATACACTCCTGCTGCACGGGGAGATGGGAGAACTGGCATGTAACAAATACATCTAATCCAAAGTGTGCCACGCCCCTGCTAAAATGGGCTTCCTTGCACCTGTGTTGCATCAGGGACACCTCAAGGCACTCGCTGTTGAAAGTTTGGCCTTCTCGTTTGGGAAGCAAATCAATTATGTATGAAAGTAAATGTCCCAGAGTGAGACAGTGGATGAAAGTGAGGTGAGTGATGCCTCTCCAATTTATCGCGAGCTCCGGCTCCATCTCCAGCATCCTGCACACAAGCATTAGAGATGCCAGAGAGAACGCTTTCCACCTCTCGTTTCGTGATCTACGGCTTCGAAACATCCGAAGCTGCTGCCCGTCTCGCAAACAGGTGCAATTTTAAACACATATTGATACAGAGACTTTGGATAACCTTGTCCACTAACAGCTGATGTGTGACCGTGACAGCCTGAGAGTCCTAATAACTCCTTGCTTCTCCCGCAGCATGTGACAGTGTAGAAATTTTAAAGTTGATTTATGCCCGCTAAGACGCCGGCCTCCCTGCCACTTATTTGGGACGGCTGCCCGGCGCGGAGTGAAATGTAAGAAGATTGGCTTCTTTTTGCCAGTGTGGGATGGTGTGGGGAGGGGGGGGCAAATTGCCCTCCCTGCGCCGCTTAAATCTGCCCCATTACCAGAATTGTTTGGGATATTCCTCGAAGTAAAGCGGCGGGATGGATGTTTAATAGGATTAGACGGGAAGAAAAACCCTCAAAAGTCTCTGATGGGTCAGAATCACCTAGAGGAGGATAGAGTGTGGCAAATCTGATTAGCAAACAACAGCGGTGCATCAAGAGAGTTTGGGTACTGTTAAATATTTTGATCAGAAAAATATGGTAAAGATGTAGTAAGTAACTAACAGGATGTGAAAAGACCTTTTCCTGGAGTCTGTGTGACATTTAGAGATCACAGATTGTTCCAGAATCACACTCAAATAGATATTTATTTAAAATAACTGTAAAGAAAATGTGAATGTGCCTTAGATTTATACAGGCTTTTTATTTATATATATACACAACACCTGTGATCTTGGCATAGTGATAATTTTTAAGTGCCTCAGTTTGTGGCCAGCGCCAGCTTGGCACCAAATATTTCAATGAGGGGGAGAAAAAAAGATGTCCAAGTAACATTTAACAGCAGCCACAGGGTTTAAGCAGCCTATCCTTGAACCAAAGCTTTAAATGATGGGGGGGAACCCTGTTATAGTCGCTGAACACAAACTAATATTTGGAACAGGTTGCACAATAATTGCATATTACAGATTTTTTTTTTTTTTAAAACTGCCAAGGCACCAGTTGCGCACAGTGAGTATAAAGTTGGCTCAGCGCAGTCCAGCTGATCCAAGGACACACCAAAAAAAATTAAATAAAGAAATCCGCGGGTGTTTGTCAGGCCTTTAAGTAATTATATGCCCATCCCTGCCATCTTCATCATCCCCTCTCTCCCTTCCCCACTCATGCCAAGGGCCCCGGGTTGCCTTAGTTTCTCTGTTTATTTGTCGACTCGTTAATTGCCTGCCAATTACTCTGGGAGGTGTTGATGCGGCTGCCTGTCTGTGGCTGGGAGTGCTATAATTAATACTTTAATGGCCCCCCTCAGTACGCGTCGTGGAAGTGCGCTGCTCAGAGAAAATGTCACCACCTTTACAGAGAGCCCATTATGTCTTACGCGCACACCTGCCGTCTCCAAGCCACGCCGCCGGCTTCGGTGCGGTCCCAACTTGGTTCTTTTATGAGGCTGTAAACAAGGGAGCTCTGCTTTTTAAGAAACTCTTCAAGATGTGTCTTTTATTTTTTTTGCTTTGTGAAAACACCTTGTCTTTAGTTGTTGTGATAACTGTAGACTTGGTGTCTACACTTTGATGCAGTCAGGGCAGGTGGAGGAGAAGCCTACACCACCCCCTGCTGGAGGCCTGCTCCTGCACCGTGATCCTGCACCGAACCACGTTTAGCATCATTTGATCTTTCTCTATGCATGCTTGAGATCACTAAAGAGCATCTGAAAGATCCACGTCCATTCAGCTTGTGTGTTTCTGTTTGTTTTAGCCAAGACCGATCAGGCCTTCAAAGAATTCCTGGATGCGAGGAACCCCACCAAGCAGCACTCCTCCACTCTGGAGTCGTACCTGATTAAGCCGGTGCAGAGGGTGCTCAAGTACCCCCTGCTGCTGAGGGAGCTGGTCTCTCTTACCGACGCTGACAGCGAGGAGCACTACCACCTCACCGGTAGGAAGATGCTCACGCAGGCCGTTCTTTACATTCCCATGTTATTATATCATGACAAATGACAGCTTCACACGCAATGAGCAAATAAAATCCGCTACTGTAACCAGCACGTAATCCCCGTTAACGCTTTGCTTTGCCCTCCGTCCACGCAGAGGCTCTGAAAGCCATGGAGAAGGTGGCGAGCCACATCAATGAGATGCAGAAGATCTACGAGGATTACGGCTCCGTGTTTGATCAGCTTGTTGCCGAGCAGACTGGCCACGATAAAGAGGTGGATGCACGTTTCGGAATTAGCTTTATAAATCTTCTCCAAGCATTGTAAATATATAGCAGAGTTTTAAAAAAACATTGGGGACACCTGCTAGGAGAGGCAGGAAGAATTCAAATCTTTATCACAATCGGTTCTAACTGCTGGAGCTCGGCTAACTATCGGCACGTCGGAGTGGAGCTGGTGTTGTTTACGCCCTTCCTCTGTGCATCGCCTCCAGGGATTGAATACATTTACAAGTTGATGGAATATTTAGTTAGTAACCACTGCAAATATTCAAAGTGAATGCTAAATAATGTTGTCTAGGCTACTGTGTGTCTGCCGTGTACTTAAGCAGCTCTGAAAGACCGTTTAAGGGTTCAGTTGAAAATCAGTTTTCAGTACAAACACCGGCTTGTAGCGTCTGTGGGGCTCCGTTCACAGACACGCTCACTTAGTATGTATCTCACACAGCCATGAAAAGCCAAAAAAAAAGTCTGGCTTGTTTTTCTGCTGCCTCCACTCTTTTTAAACTGTCTCCTGCGTCTCTCTCTCTCAGGTCACAGAGATTTCTATGGGAGAGTTTCTCATGCATTCCTCAGTGGTCTGGCTCAACCCTCATCCGTCGCTGGGCCGCATGAGAAAAGACCCCGAAATGACCGTGTTTGGTGAGTTGTTTTTCACTGTCAATCATAGATGTTTGTAGTTAAACGTGTAATCAAGATAAACCGAGCATTGGCTTTGTCGTCGAGCCACACAGACTCGGTGGCACTCAAACTGATCTCAGTGAATTTTAATATCCATATCTGTACCGCTGATATGCTTTAACGCTCGGAGCTGGCATCTAAAACGCTTCCGTGGGTTGCGCTCCTTCAGTCGGCTTTCCCCAAGAGGCATTTGCAGTCAAAACTAAGACACTGATGTGTTCTCTCTCTCTCTCTCTCGCCAGTGTTCAAGAAAGCGGTGATATTGGTCTACAGGGAAAACAACAAGCTGAAGAAAAAGATGGTAAGTATTGTGTCTGCTGCATTCGCTTACTTCCTCATGACGCAAATAGTGAATTTCTCTTTCTTACCCCATGTGGCATTTTTTTTTTTTTTGACCAGACCAACCCTCGCGCTGCTCTTTCTCACGGAGATTCGGACCCGTTCAAGTTCCGCTGGCTCATCCCGCTGTCGGCGCTGCAGGTCAGACTGGGAAATACTGCAGGTAAGAGGCCGACACGGCGCCACATTATCCCCACTAAATCACTCACCAAGTACAGCCACTAAATCTCTCTGTTCCTTCCCTTCCTCTCTTCGCATTACTCCGCACACCCCTAAGCTCATTGTGCTTGCCCACACACCCCTCTCCTGGCATTTCTATTCAGCACCCTCCCTTCTTATCTCCTACTGAAGCCATAAACCATATTTGGACTGCGTGATTAAAAGCTGCTGCTTTATTTTCGCAGGAGCCGGAACGGAGAGCAGCTGCATCTGGGAGCTGATTCACTCCAGGTCTGAAGTGGAAGGGAGGCCGGAGACCGTCTTCCAGCTGTGCAGCAGGTCAGAGATTAAACCATCAGGTGGAGTCGGTGCTGCAAAATTCTGGCAATTGATTCATGGAGTACGATTTTCTTTTTACCCAGAACATATCAAAATTGGGTTCAGTGGTAATAAAGGGTTCCTGCTGGTTTTGTAGTTTTGTAGGCCACTATTTTTTCTTACTTATATAAACAGTGTGCTTATTAGGATCTGGGAGCATGATGACGCCAGACAGGAAGAGGAATATAAATAGTGTTCAGATATATTCACTTAATCCACCTTTTATTGCACAGGAAAACTGCACATGATGTTATAGCAAGCACAGTAGGTCAAAGTTGAACCAGAAAGTTAGTCTGTAAACTGTGACAGATGCTTACAGCGGAGAGTTTGGATGATTTGAACCACACCAATTCCAAATCGGTTTGGCCAACCTCTGCTTTTAACAGCTGGCCACAGTTTAAAACCACAACGCCTTTTACACAATTATTTATGTGCAAATTAAAATAATGAATGTGGTACTTACTAAGCATAAGAGATTTTTATTTTTTCTTTACCCGTTCTGAGTCTTAATGCTAAGCTAGCTCATCCATTGAATGTGTGATGCTAATTTCTTTCCACTATAAATGCAAATATCTCCTATTCAAGTAGTTTTTTTTATACATTGATTAGTAATATTCAATTCAATTCAATTCAATTTTATTTGTGTAGCACATATTTGCAACAACAAGTCATCTCATAGCGCTTAACAAAGGCAGAGACAGAAACACCCAACAATCCAAAACATCTGGATTCCCTATAAGCTTCAGCAGTCCTTCTGCCCATACACCCCTCTACTGTACTATATAATACTGTAAAGGCACTTGTTTTTCTATCATGTATCTATAGCCTTGGCATTTTGACCCGTAGATCCCATGTCAGCTCTTGTTTCAGCATTTAATTGTTAAAAAAAAACCCCTGTCCACATGGATGAGAGTGAAGCCTGTGTCCAAACTGGTAATTCTCATTACACACTGTGAAATTGGGATCAGTCCTAATGAATTAAATCAGCCCTATTTCTCCGGGGACACAATGGAACTCTCTCGCCAATCCTCTTCATCTATATTTAGCGTCTGAAATCAAGTTTAACGTGCCCTGCGCTCGCGTTACTATGGTACCTCTGATGTGTCCTCCTCAGTGTGCCGGAGAGCAAGGTCAACATCATCAAGGTGATCCGCTCCATCCTCCGGGAGAACGTGAGGAGGAACATGAGGAGCGAGGGCACGTTGGAGAGGGGCTGCAAGGAGCGACTGGCCCCTCTGCGCAGCACCCTGCCCTCCTCCGCCAAGATAGGTACGTTTTATCCAAATCAAGATCCATGAAGCATCTGCTCGTAGGCGCTGCTTCCTGTAGAAACATGTCTGCACTGAAGGGATTCTTACCGATTGGCTGTTAAGGCTATTAAATGTACTTGACAGATGATCTTTTTTTAAGGTCACAAAATGCTAACGGTGCAAGTGTTTGGCTCAGATAAGAGAGGCGTTTCTGACTTCCGTCTCCACCTTTGTTACCAGGTTCCTCCAGGGCTTCCTGGTTGTGCAAGCAGCCGCTCGGTGAGCTCTCCTCTCAGGGTGGGAATCCCAAACCGGGGCCAGACTCGGACGAGGGAAGCCTCAGCAGCGGAACCTACAGTTTGTCTGGAGCTCCTCCGGCCTGCACGTCCTCTGACTCGCACGTCCTCCCCGTCCAGCAGAACTGGACTCAGGCGCGCGGGCCCAGCTCGCAGCCCCGCTCCGCGTCCGTGAAAGAGTCGGATATTTTAAGCGACGAGGACGACGACGGCTTCAGCGAGGGCGGGACGAGGAGAGACAGCGGAGACAGCGGCTCCCCGACCAGTGCAATCGAGGCTCAGTTCCTCCACCTTAAACTGTCAGAGGACGCCGTGTCAAAATGCGCGCCGGCGCCCTGCGTTCAGCCTGAAGGAGTCGGGGACACGCCGGAGATCCAACCCAAACTAGTGCGAGGACACTTCAGCGCCGTTAAGAGGAAAACCAGCAGTCTGAGAAGGAGCCAGGGCGCGCTGCTGAACATGAAGGAGCAGAGCAGGTCGCTGGACAGCCAGACGGACGCGGCGTGCGGGGCGGTGGACCTCAACGCTCTGCTGGAGAGAGAGTTCAGCGTCCAAAGTCTGACATCTGTGGTGAATGAAGACTGTTTCTACGACCCATCTGAGAGCTGCGCCACTGACTCTGGAAACGCCACCTCCTCTTAGGGACCAGACAGAGCTGAACTGTACTGTACCTGGCACACGAATGCTGTCACAAATGGGGAAACCCCTGTGGCTCGGAGGCTGTGAAGCTTTGCCTGAGCGCAGAAGTCAGTTTAGTTAGTTTCACACCCACCACCTGCAAAAGGTTAGGTGTAAATGAGCTGCTCTGATGGAAGCTTATTGGCTGCCAGACCAGGTTCCTTCCCCCCCCTCCCCTAGAGAGGTGAAGTGAGGTGATTTCTGTCTCACTGATAATACCTGCAATGAATCTGTCAAGCACAATGCATCTGCAATCTCCTCAGACCTCTGGGCTTCCAATTCTCCCCACAAACCATCTGACTGACGTATTCCATTCAAGTTTTCCCCCCGCAGCTCATGCTGACGGGCAGTTTTTATTCGGTTTTTGACCTTTCCGATGAAAAAAAAAAACGGGGAGAATGACCTTGTCTGTCAGGGCCAGACGTTGAAGGAGGAGGCAGTGCATATTACAGCCGCAGAATACTGAGATGAATGAAGTTTCTCAGGCTGGTGATTCGGCTTTCACACGGGTTCAGGATCAGTAAAGCATCCGTTTGGTTTCGAACGATTTAGATCACTGCTGGTATACGTTTTAGTTCAAAAGGAAAGGAAGCACTGAGAAACAGCGATCACAGACGTACAAGATCCACCCAAAGAGCTGCAACGGGCCAGTCAGACTTCCTGAGAAGATTAAACAGGAAGCAGACTTGACTCGCGCAGCTAAGCCTTTTTTTTTTTTTTTTTTTTTGCTGTATTTTGTGCACTAAAGTACACTGTTTGCCTCTATATTTGAAATATTTTTTATCTGTACAGGTTTTAATGTTATTACTGCTGTTTTTATTTATTACTAGGATTGATAATGTATTTCTTAGCTGAGAAACCTTTTGCGTGAAGGCTTGAATTCTTGGCTACACAATTTGGTCTTTAAAAGAAGATAAAAGAAAAAAAGTTTGATGTTTTTAATTCCCTTCATTTTAAATGTAGCCTACTGGATTTGGTTGTGTTGCGCTGAAGATTGTACACTTTGGAATGTACACGTGTTTCTGAGATGACCGCTTCATTGACTGATTTCAAACGCAATAACGTTCTTTTCGTGTTTATATGTATCCTGTGTATATAATCTTTTCTATCTCCGAAGCATTTATGTATACTCATACATACTTGACATTGTACAGTTAAGAAGAAACAAGGCAGGAATTTGCAATAAGTACAGCTGATATTTTTGTAAACATTGTTTGCCGTAGCATAAAGTACATGTTGGGGTACTATTAAAAGTTAAAAAAAATAAGGCAAACCACTACATCCTTTACCCTTTCAGCTCAACTTCTACCATGCCTTTAATGCTAGCATACCAATGAATGTGAATGCTCCATTCTTATGGAATTGTTTTATAAATAAAAAATTTTATCTGTGAATGACATCTGGGGAGCAGCGTTTTTTTTTTACTTACCTTTCAAAGTCTGCCACTTCAGCTTTGCATATCCTTTATATTTTTTATTTTTTTATTGACAGGTAAAAGCAGTGCTGGAAAATAAAGTGTCTTATCTCAGGCTCAGTCCCAGGGCTAGACTTGACGGACCGTCCCTGATTAGCTGTCATAAGAAATGCAGAATTCTATATCTGGGTTTTGGAAGCAAAAAAAAAAAAGGTATATCCTCAATGGAGAATATATAATTATTGACAGAAGTGGGGCACAGTTACATGAAGAAAGGCTGGAGGGAAAAAAAAAAAAGCTTGAGTGTGGTGCTTGGATTTTATACACCAACGTGTGAAATTAAGCGATCTGCTTGTTGGGAAATTTACTGTCGGCTGATTACATTCGGCACCTCCCCGAGGACAGTTCATTTGTTTTCTCTTTATAATCATCTTTCATATTAACGCCAGCGAATGGAGCGCGCCGTAAGTCTCATTCATTTCCCACTGTTATCTGCATAGCTAGATAAAGTCGGCTTCATTCTGCTGCACGCACGGCGCTGACGTTTTGTCAATAAGAGGTGAATGGATTTAAGCTGGAGAAAACCCACGTAAATGTTTGCTGGGTGACAGTGTTTCATGGTAAAACAGTGGCCAGTAGCACACAAGGAGTCATAAATACTGTGAGTTGACACGAAACGTCCGCTTAACAGCAACATCTAATGAAAGTCATCATTAGTGGAGGATCTTTAGCTTCAGTAAAAGTGTCAATAAGGCAATATTACATGTTTTTCTCAGCCGCTTTGGTTCATTTCTTGAATCATTTGCAAAACATTAAGTGCATTTCTCTGAACAATTCACACAAAGAGCAAAACTCCATGGATTACCTGCAAAAGGCATTTACTTGCTCAAAATCCTTCGTTCATCTCTCTAAATAACTAAATATCTTGTCAATGAACATGTCAGTGGCATCAGAATGACAAGTCCTTGTGTCAGTGTGTACGGATAAGACAGTCACATTGTTTAGTCATGTTGTCAGTATAACAGTGCACTATGGAGGGATGTTCTGATGTCAACTATGGCTGAAGTTTTGATGACAATTATTGTAAATTGTGAGTTACACCTTAGTGTATGTGGGAGGTTGATGGCAAGAGACTGGACAAGATTCACATTCAGGCTGTTGCTGTTTGTCCTGTAAGTTGTTGACAGATCATGTGACTGTGATACAGAAAGGAAAAGACAGCACTGCTTAGCACAAAGAGAAAAACTAAAGTAGAAATATGAACATAGTTCAGTCTCCTTAGGGAAAACTGTACATGCAGTGCTGTAGGAGTTACAGTGCAGTCTTCCTCTATACTTACCAGTTGATGGTTCATAAGATGCACCTTTGAGCTTTTCTAGAAAACTGGTTGATCTATGTCATGCTACACACACTTTGCTTTATTAGAGAAACTCAAGATTCACCTGGGAGCAAGGTACCAATTTAGGACAGATTTGCATGTAAATACTGATGCCATGAACTAATGCCTAAATGCTGTGGGGGTGAGACTGTTCAACAGAGACCCATTAAAATACATTTTGATCAACATGACATAAGCAACTGATAATGTAGGAAACAGCAGAGAACTGTACATAATCATGTGCATGGCTGTACCAAA